>NC_140484.1:74243866-74528866 GCF_964271855.1 Acomys minous | reverse complement strand
CTTCCTCACTTATAGTCAGATGCGGTTCTATAGGAAGCTGCTCTTCCTAAATGGTACACATATACAGTTCATAGTGCCTCATCACCCGCGGTGGCCCAGTGTGCAGCACACAAGAGCACACAGGCACAAGGTGGTACAACAATGAACAGCAGCAAGTGATGGTGCTCCACAGTCTCTGAGACAAGAACTTATGCATTTCTGGGGTTTTGTAGAGTTCTAGAATTGCTAGACCTTCCCAGGACAAAGAAGGAAAGGCTTGCCATGCTTTTGTGGTGTGAGGGCAACAGGAAAGCCACACAGTCCCTGGCAACTCTACCCAGGACCCCACATCTTGGAGAGAAAAGACAGTTACCTCTGAAGTAGGTCTTATAATGAGGCACTTGGTCAAAGGAGCCATCTTAGTGGGACAAGAGTATGGAACTTTGGAAGGCTTCTGTGTCTTCTTGAACCAATGCTGAAGGTTTCACTGGTCTGAACTTTTAGTTTCTAGCTGTCTCATTAAGGGCCTATGTTGCTGCATACATGCCTGAGGTGTCAGATCATGAGGACAAAGAAGAATATAAACACTGAGTACTTTCTTACCTGACTATGATGTTGTATTTCATCTTTGACTTTAATAAAAGAGTAAAAATAAAACAAACAAGAAATGTTTCTTGTTTTCTTTCAGACAAGAAAGTCTAGATTTAAATACAAAACACATATACATACACATGCATTCACACACACACATTCATGCACACACACAAGCATACACACATCCACACTTACACAGGCATGCACATTCACACATGCACATGCATGGAGGTAAACACACAAAAATTCATACATGTGAACACACACACACACACACACACACACACACACACACACACACACACACACCATGAAAGCCAAAGAACATCAGCAAAAGACTGTAAATGAGTGGCAAGGTACCTGATAGGCATGATGTCTTTATCAAACCTATCATTTTTTTACTGACCCAGTCCTACCCTATCAACTCCCAAACCACCGTTATCAATTGCTACTTTTTTCTTTAAAACAAAACAAAACATATGCTGGGCTTGGGAAAACATTTACAAGCAGCGCGTCATTACTCCTTTCTTCCAACGTTTTTAGAAATTATACAATATCAATATGGTACTTTTTAGAAATTATACAATATCAATATCAATATCAATATGGTACTTGGTACTTCCTCCAATATCAATATGGTACTTGGTACTTCCGCTTTTATGAAGTACTTGGTACTTCCTCTTTTATGGAGGAAGAGCAAAGATGCTAAACAAATCAGTGACATCCACTAAGCAGAAGCAGGATGGCCTCAATACTGAGAAGGTCCTAGTCCTGGGACGTTCACAATCATGCTAGAGTACTGCGGTCCTTGGACTCATTCCTGCAGCCTGCTGTAGCTCCTCACCGCGGCCCGTGGACCCACTCCTGCAGCCCTGCTGTAGCTCCTCACCGCGCCCCGTGGACCCACTCTTGCAGCCTGCTGTAGCTCCTCACCGCGCCCCGTGGACCCACTCCTGCAGCCTGCTGTAGCTCCTCACCACGGCCCGTGGACTCACTCCTGCAGCCTGCCGTAGCTCCTCAGTGCGGCCCGTGGACCCACTCCTGCAGCCTGCTGTAGCTCCTCACCGCGCCCCGTGGACCCACTCCTGCAGGCTGCTGTAGCTCCTCACTGCGGCCCGTGGACCCACTCCTGCAGCCTGCTGTAGCTCCTCACCGCGGCCCGTGGACCCACTCCTGCAGCCTGCTGTAGCTCCTCACTGTGGCCCGTGAACCCACTCCTGCAGCCTGCTGTAGCTTCTCAGTGCGGCACGTGGACCCACTCCTGCAGCCTGCTGTAGCTCCTCACTGCAGCCTTTGGATTTTCCTGTTGCTTCCTGCAGCTTCTTCTTCTATCCATGCACCTCTTCCTGCACAAAGAATGGTACCTGATAAAGATTTGCTAGTTATTTGATGCCACCAACCTGTGCTTCTCAGATGCCAGCCTTGTGCACCCAGAACTAAAGCTGGTGAATACAGGGAATGGGTAGTTTTCCCTTCGTCCTCAGCAGAAAGAGGTGAGGCTGGGGAATTTTATGTGGGAGGAAATAAAACACCTTTTGCTTGCCCAGATTATCTTTCTTTTCCTTTTTCTTTACCTGTGTTTTCTTGGCTAGGCTCTGTTTACTACACTTGGGATTTCTTTTAACATTAAGCAATCTCATATGGTCTCCTTAGTGTATATATAAAATCATGGGCTGTCTTAAGTTCATGTGTAATTAGCTCCTTCATACGTCATTGCTCTAAACAGAAGCTACTACATTACCCTCCTATCTTAGATGAGGACGCAGAGGCACAGCAAGGTCACGCCATGCACTCAAGGCCATAACCACTGTAAGCAGTGAGACCCATACTGTGTCATGGCTTTGACACAGCTCTTGGGTTTCTGGACCACTGTATTAGAAGATTCTGAATGGTCTTGCAACTCTTACTTAACTTTGTTTAAAAGAATGTTCTAGAAAGGGATGAATAGTACTGCAAAAAGAGAACAAAAGGAGGTTCTAGGCAGCTTCTTCTGCTCTACGTCACCACATTGTGTGTCTCTAATTCATAAGCTGATGCATTTTGAATGAAGAGTAGCCTGGTCCATGTTTAAATTAACGCCTCTCTCACTTTCTGCTTAGGACCAATGTCTGATACATGATAGGTAGTCAGTAGCTGTGAATGAATGAATGAATGAATGAATGAATGAATGATCGATCTCATTCAGCACTCCCCTATGTGATGTCAGCAGTGGGCAGTTATTGTCCTCCCCCCTTATTAAACTATTCCTGCAATCTGTTGCCATAAATTTAGTGTCTTAAAACAGCATAAATTGGTGACCTTAAGGTTCTGAAAGCTAGAAGTCCAAAATGATCTCACCTGGACTTTGTTCCTTCTGGGATCCCCAGGAAAAAGCCCCTTCCTACCCTTCTTAGCTTCTACAAACTGCCTTCTGACTCAGCTGTTGGATCCATTTACCTTCTACCTTCAAGGCTGTAGCGTACGACTCCATCACACCTTTACCTTCTCTTTGGTATCTCTCCTCCTCCTTTTTTTTTTTTTTTAAGATTACAGTCACGCCTGGGACTTCTTTTTGTGTCTGAACAAGTAATCCATGACAACTCTCCACCTCATCCACCTCAGAAGTCTTAATCCATCACATCTCCGCAGGTGACAATGGGAATTCTATCCCATCTACAAAAGAGCCTGGGTCTTAATATGTCATCTCCTCCTAGGCCTTGTTTTGTTTATTTATTCCTTCATTCAATCAATATAAGTCTTCATAACGAGGTAGAAATGGGTGTGTTTAGAGATGAGTATTGCATGACCTTTATTGTAAAGAGATGCCATAAGCATCTTGGATCGGAAATAACTCTAATGCTAGAAGATAAAAAAAAGGTCCTAAATATTTCAAGGGTGATCAAAATTACTTGTAGTTGGGCAAAGATGGGGATGTTTCATGCTAGTGGTACTACTTAAAGACTCTGTCAAAATTGGGAGTGAGAAAGTGGAGGCGGAGGAGCAGGAGCATGCCGGAAGGATGTCGCAGAATGCTGATCTCTCGGCATGACACAGCTACTACCCTCTTGAAATCAAAACAGTATGGGCATGAAACCCTCACAAGACTGGCCACACTAACCCTCCCTCCAGTGAATGGTAGCACTCAAGAGATGGGTAAGACTCGTGAGACACCTTGCTCTACCTCACTGTATAGCCTGCCTTCCCTGCCAGAGCAGTTCCACAGAATGGAGCTAAAAGTGAATCTGTGAGTCTCAGAGTCTCATAATATTGTTTCCACGGTGCCTACACCTCAAAGGAAAACCATACATCATTTCAAGAGCTGGAAAAACCTTAACTACAATGAAAAAATAGAGACATCTGGTGCCAGCTTGGGGATGGCATGTATGCTGTAGCAAACAGAAGTTTTAGAGAGCAAGAGTGTTCACCATGCATACAGTGTGTGGTGCAGCTCAGTGGTAGAGAATGTGCTTAGCCTGTGTCAAAAACAAAGAAATAAAACCCCCAAATAAAGCATAAAGTCAGTGTTATGAGTGAAAAGCAGAATAAGACTCTCAGTGGATGCTCAGAATAGAGACATCAAAAAAAGAATCCAGAGAGGGGAAAGACAGAACAAGAGAAACTAGCGAATTTGAGTAACAAGGAGAGAAAAAAAATGACTTAAAAAATGTACAAAGCCTGTGAGACTAGGGCAGAAATCTCAGCATATATCATGAGCTCTGCAGGAGAAAGGAGAGCAGGTCAGGAAAATGTATTTGAAGACATAATGTATCAAAAAATTTTAATATGGCAAAAGATGTGTATCTATAAATTCAAGAAACAGTAAATCATACACAAGATAAGCCACTGAACATTTGAGAAAGAGCCACATATTTAGTTTCTGCTGACTCAAAGGATTGATTTTAAACACATGCAGAGAAGCTTCTTTTAAAAAAACAAGTGGGTTTTTTATATACTGCATGAACTGTGTTTGGTTGGTGCAGTAGCTTGAGTAGACCTCCCTGACTCCAGATCCAACCACCATGATCTTCTTGTAGGTTTCTAGACCCTCTGGATCCTTCTATAGCTTTATTCTCCTATTCTTCTCTCTTTCCCCCTTACTTCTCTCACCTAGAGTCCCAATAGGAGGTCCCCACACCTATCCCAATCTCCTGGTAAGTGAAGACTTTCAGGGGACATGCCTGTGGGGCTAGTGTCCAATTATAAGTGAGTATACACCATGTGAGTCTTTCTGAGTCTGGGTTAACTCACTCAATATGATCATTTCTAGTTCCATCCATTTGCCCTCAAATTTCAAGGTTTCTTTGCTTTTAATAGCTGAGTAGTATTCCATAGGGATAGGACATTCTCCACAGTCATGTGGAGAGTGGAGACTGACTCTAATATGAACTCTGGTGCCCCATATTTGACCACTGACGCTTGGTGGGGAGACCTGGTAGCACTTAGAGAAAGAATAGGAAGACTCCCAAGATGAGACTTGATAGGCTGTGACAGACTTAGGGGGTAGGAAGAGGGTGAAAGAGGGAGGGAGGGAGGATACAAATCAGGGGTTCCTTTGGGGTCTCGCTGACCAGTAACTAGTAGGAAAGTATCCCATGTTTGGCACTGAGATTTTCAGTTAACCTGTACCTTCTGGGAGGAACATTGTTCACTAATGTGGGATGCTTTTGTTCAAACTCTTTCTAAAAATTACGCTTTGTTAGCTTACAAATCCTTAGAAGGCTTTTTGTACATGGTTGATTTTCACTAGCCCAGACTGTGCCCCCAGCTATGCTTAAGCCATTACCCTTCTGTGTTCTCCTGGTATTTTCATATCATGGATGTTCTATTATCTTCCCTTACTACATATTTTAACTTAGAATGCAAAATCATAGCTCTCATGTGTCTCCTTCAGTTTGACTAAGCTTTCCCTTGGCCCCTCATTTCCATATCTCCCTCACACCATTACCTTTGTGGACACTTGTACCCGTTATTTCTCCCATAAACTTTCACTTTATCTATATTTTTTTCTAGCCTCCCTCTCCAATTACACCCTCACCACCAATGGCTTGTTATTATTTTTCTAGCTTCTATACACACTCCATGTTAAATACACAAAAGATTTAAACTAGGACCCTCGTATGAGAGAGAAGATGTCAGATTTGCCTTTTGGAGCCCAGACAGTCTCATTTGGTATATTTTCTTCTAGTTTTCCAATTTACTTGATTTTACTTTTTTTTTTAAACAGATGAGTAATGTGCCATTATGTATATGCGCCTCATTTCTATTACCAATCTGCCAGTTTATGGTCATCTAGATTGATTCCGTTTTCTGGCTATTGTAAATAGAGAAGCAATGACCGCGGCTGAGAAAGTATCTCCATAGTCTGATGTGAAGTCCCTTGGTATATCCCCAGGAGTGGCAGAACTGGATCACATGTTAGGTTTATCTCTAGGCTGTTGAGGTGCTAGTTTGCTTGTTTGTTTGTTGGTTTGTTTAAAGAAATTTCCAGACTGATTTCTCAAATGAGTGTGCCAATTTGAAGACTCACCAACAAGGTGGGATGCTCCCATTTCCCCAAATTCACACCAGTGGCTGTTGTCGTTTGTGTTGTTGATGACGGCTATCATGACTGGGGTGAGATGGGATCCAAATGTTTTTTGACAGTCATTTCCGTATGGCTTAGGATGTTTATAATTTTTAAAGCATTTATTAATGTTTCATATTATTTCTTTTGAGTACTTTCTGTGAAGTTCATAGCCCACTTTAAATTAAGCTGTTTTTTCCTTGGTGTTTAGATTTATTTTTTTAGTTTAGTTCTCTGTGTGTTTTAGAAACTAGTACTCTGTCAGATTGTGGCGAAGCTTGTCTCCCATTCTGCTGAGCACCTCTTCATGAGATTGGCCATTTCCCTTACTGCACAGCTGAATAGAAGCATTTTAGTTAACAGTTTGTTAACTGTGTGGTCTTATTTCCTGAGTGACCAAAGTCTTATTTACAAGGCCTTTACCTATGCCCATGAGTTTATGTGTGTTCTCTATGTTTCACTCTAGCAGATCCAGAACATCAGGATGACGTCCTTGATCCATTTAGAGTTCCAAGTTTTGCTAAAAATGAAAGGTAAGGATCTACTTTCACTTTTCTGTGTGTTGAAATCCAGTTTTCTTAGCACCATTTGTTGAAGATGCCATCTTCTCTCCAGTGCCACAGCTCAGATAACTGCATTTACATGGAATTATATCTGGATCATCTGTCCTGTTCCATCTACCTAAATGTCTGTTTTATGTCAACATCATACTGGTTTTATTACTATGGCTCTGATTTGAAATCAAGTATGATGATACCATCTTCATTATTCTATGGCAAAATCATCTCTGGCTATCTTTGGTCTTGTGTGCCTCCATATAAAATTTGAGTTTATTGTGTCTATGTCTGTTAAGAAAGAAGATTATAGTTGCCCTGAATTTGTAGATTACTTATGACAGTATGGCCATTTTCACAATATTAATTCTGCCAAGCCATGACATTTTCTATTTTTGGCTTCTTCCTCAATGTCTTTCTTCAGGTCTTAAAGTTTTCACTGAAGATGTCTTTTCTTCCAGTGTTGCTGCTGCTGTTTTCTTGAGATTATTTTGGTGGCTGTTGGGAATATGATTGTTTCCTTTCTTTCTTTCTTTCTTTTTTCTTTTTCTTTCTTTCTTTCTTTTTTTTGGGGGGGGCATGTTTCTCATTGGCATACAAGAAGTTTACTCTCTCTGTGTGTATTAGTTTTGTATTCCACCACTTTGATGAAAGCATTTATTAGTTTTTAAGAGTATTTTATGAAGTCATTATAATCTCTTGTGTTTAGAATAAACATTTACAAATTGGTATAATTTGGCTTTTTTATTTGTGTTTCTTTTATTCCTTCTCTTGTCTTTTTGTTTTAGCTAAAACTTCCAACACTATAATATATATAATATATATAATGAATAGGAGTAGAATGCATAGACACCCTTGTCTTTTTCTTTATTATTATGAAAATCCTCTGAGCTTTCCTCTATTTAGCATGTTGTTTGTTGTATATGGCCATTATTATGTTGAGGTAAGCTCCCTCCATCCATAGTCATGCCATGCCTTTTACAATGAGATGTTTGACTTTGTGAATGGTCCTTTTGCTTCTAATTAAATGATTGTATGGTTTATGTATTTAAATCTATTCAGTTTATGAATAATTCAAATTAATTAAGATAGAAATGAAAATAGGGACATTACAACAGACTCCCATGAAATCCAGAAACATTTAAGGAAATGTTTTCAAATGTTTATTTCATTACATTGGAAAAGCTAAAAGAAATGATTTTCTAGAAACATTCTACAATTAACCCAAGAGAAAATAAGTAGCTTAAACGTTTCCATAACCAGTAATGAGACTGAAGATGTAAAATGTCTCTCAACTTTAAAAAAAAGGTCTGGACTAGATTAATTTACTAAAGAATTCTATCATAACTTCTAAGAAGAATTAATACTAATACTCCTTATATTAGTCCATAAAACAGAGAAAGAAATAAGCCTTTAAAACTCTTTTTGTGAAACAATTATTACCCTGATACCAAAAATCATATAAAGACATAAAATTAGAAAATTATGGAATATTTTTTTCTGCTGAGCATAGAAACAAAATTTATCAATAAAATACTGCAAACTGAATCCAAGATATCAAAATGATTATTCATCAAAGCATTAGCTTCACTCTAGATATGTGTGGATGGTTCCACATATAAGAAGCTTCTTCTTACACACAGGGAGAGGCAATTAGGATCACAGGGGATTTCTCATGGGCCAGGAAGACAGATGGAAACTGCATAGTATATTCTTACAAGAAAAATAAAAATACTTATCAACAGTAGATACTATCTAGTGAAAAATCTTATTCAAGGAAGAAGGCAAAAGTCAAGACCTTCTCAGATAAAGAGAATTTGTTACTAGCTGCTATACATTAAAAATGGCTGGAAAGAAAAACTAATATATATGTAGAGTCATAAAAATGGATACTAAATAGAGAAAAAAGCAAAATTAAGCATTAAAATAAGATAATAAAATAAGATACTAAAAATAAATTGTTTAAGTATACCAAATTAAAGATAAAAAGTGTAGCCCAAGCATATGCTATTGACAAGAAATTCATTTAAAATATAACACATAAACAGGTTGAAATGAAACTATGGAAGAAAGATATCCCATACCACATAAACATTCAAAAGCACCATACAAAGTGGCTCAGGATAAAGAAAACTACCAAAGACAGAAAGGAATGTTATGTAATAAAGGGTCAACCCTTTAGGAGGAGGTAGCAGTCCTAAACACACAGTCACTAAACAGCAAAACTGTAGAACACAGGAGGCAAACATTGATTGAGATAAAATCGAGAAGACATGCACCTCAGGCACAGGTATACTTGGTGACCTCATTACTGTCTAGACAGAGAGTAATCAAGGATACGGAAGAGCATGACAGTAGGACAGTACCATTCACTCACAGGATCTGATTGGCATTGGTGGCCATTCTATTGGCCACCAGCAGAATACATACCCATCAACAAAAGCAGACCTGAAAGAGCGTATCATCACAGAAAAAGAGAGGGTAGGAAACAGAAAAGGCCTCAAACCAATAGCGTTATTTCAGGAACCCAAAAAAGGAAAGGAAAATAATTCTAAAACAAGTATAAGGAAGGGTAACAAAGAGCAGAAATCCATGAAACTGAAAAAAGACAAGAGTAGAGAAAATTCAATAAAACAAACAATAGCTAGAAAGATCATAAGATAGAATATTCCAGAAGCACTGAGAAGGAGCAGAGACAGGGAATAATATCACACTGATTCAGACCTCAACACTGCAAATATGAACATACTAACAAAGGAACTTGTGAACAGCTTTCTTTTCATGTACCAATTTGACACTTGTGTTAAGTGAGGCAATTCCTTGGAAAGCTCAACTGTCAGAACTTACCCAGGATAAAACGGATAGCTGGAATAGCTTTAAGATTATCAAGGAAAATGAATTTTCAAGTTTGTTAAAAAGCACCCCAGTGTACAATGCCCAACTGTAAAAAAGAAACATTCCCTGTAAATGAATATGTTTGTTAACATAACTCAAAAACATTGAAAAGAGGTAATATTTTACATAGACAATGATTTTTTTTTCTAAAACCTTTACAAAAACACAATGGAATTAAGTAGCCAAAACAGTTATTGGAAAGAGGAGAAAAATGGAAGGATTCACTCTAATTCAAGACTTACTACTTGGCCATAATAATCAATACTGTGAGGGTCTGGTAGATAGATAGAAGCAGATCAATGGGAAGAAAAACAGAAATCCCAGAAGGAGACTCACGTAAGGATGGCCAGCCTTTTCCTCCTGCAGGTGCAAATGTAAATCAATAAGTCAGTTCGGTTTTATAAACTAACCATACTGGGGCAAGCTAAACAAATAAACACACTGACCCTGTCTACCTAAGTCTCACATTTTATAGCTAACTTACTTAAGCTGAAGCATATATTAAACTATAAAACATCATGCTCTTTTAAAAGATAGAAACCTGGAAAACTATGTGAGATATAGAGCTAGGCAAATATTCTGCAGCCCAATACCAGAGCAATAAGCCTCAAAAGGAAGGTAACATGAAGGGGACGAAAAGACAAGACAGAGAGGGAAAGAGAATGTTGTAAACCAAATGTCCAGTAAAGTACTAGGACACAAACAGACAAAGAACTCAAGACTTCAAGAGCAAAATGAACACAGGACACAAAAAGGACTTTCACTGAGGTGCCTGTGTAAGTGACAAACCAACACATGAAAGGATGCCTACATCTTTACCCACCAGGGAAGTGCAAATGCAGACATTTTAATATAATGAACGAGCATGTCAGAATGTCTAAATTTAAGTCTCATATTGATATTAAGTGGTAAGGACAAAGAGAAACTGGAGCACTCATACATCTGGGGGGGCATGTTAAAATACCCCAACAACTCAGGAAATCATTTTGGCAACTAAAAAAAACTAATGTATTAAAATATCATATGAGCAGCTGTGCATGGTGGCTGGCTCATGCCTATAATCCCAGCATTTGGGGAGGCAGAGGCAGGCAGATCTCTGTGAATTCAAGGTCAGCCTGCCAGGAAAGCCAAGGCTACACAGAGAAACACTGTCTTGAAAAAAAATAATGATAAAACACAAAACAACAACAAAAACATATGACCTAGCAATTATATTTGTGGGCATTTATCACAGAGAAATAAATCCTAGTAGCCCCATAAACCCAATACATGAAACTTTATAGCAACTTTATTCATAACATCCAACTTAAAATTGCCCAGATGTGTGTTAATGGGTGAATCAAAACAAGCTGTGACTTCCTCAGATCCTTGAATATTACAGGGCTTGGTGACGATAATAAACGATGTTTTAATGCACATGCTGTGATGCTGATGGATCACGAGAGAGGCATGATGAGTGATGAGAAGTCATCACAAAATAGTACATGCTGTAGAGTCTCTTTTAAACAGCATTCTGGAAATGCCAATTTTGTAGAAATGGAGGACAGATTATTGGTCACCCCAGCTGCAGGAGATGGTAGGAATGAGAAGGAAGTGGGTACAATGCATGATAGATTTCATGGGCTTTGAAGTTATTTGTGTTACGACTATAACTACACATCACTCTGTTTGCATTATTAAACTGTAGTTTTGAAAGACGACATGATTGGGAGATGTTATATGAAAGATATTACAGGGCTTTCTTTATGTTGCTTTATAGTCTTAAATAAACCTGTAATTGTTTCAAAAGAAATGCTTAGTGGCGAAGATCACTGTAGAAGCCTCCACATAATTAACACACACAAAAAAAGGAAAAAAAAATATCAGAGGACAGGAAGGAGTCAAGTTGATGGGAAGTTAACTGACGACAAGTTACAGCATATGAAGAATGGACGATTATTATATTTCCCGATGTTTGCTAAGTATATAAAAGCTCTAAGTCCTATTGGTTGGGGTGGGGGGTAATGTTTATGTATGAAGTGTCTGGGTGTTAGTCTCACGGCAGAAACAACTACTCCTTAGGGCCTGCCTTCCATCCAGAGCTTTTCTTTCTTTTTTTATGCATGCATTTTAAAAATATATTTTATTAATTTATTCATCTTACATCTCAATTGTTATCCCATCCCTTATATCCTCCTATTCCTCCCTCCCTCCCTCCCATTTCCCCCTTACTCTCCTCCCCTATGACTGTGACTGAGGGTCCAGGGGTCCTGCTCAAACTATGGCACCAGCCAAAGACAATATGTGCAGTAAATTTTGAACCCCTGCCCAGATCTAGCCAACGGACAGGACATTCTCCACAGTTGAGTGGCGAGTGAGGTCTGACTTTCACATGAACTCCGGTGCCCCATCCAGAAGTTTTCCATGCCCCTATCCAGCCAACCTCTAATCTATAACTTGCACAGGCTCGGCACATGTTTTCCCCAAAGCTTATGAAAGTCCTCTTAGCTCCTGGTACCTCTAATATTTTTCAGCTGCTGCCTAGTCCTGCTCCTAATTCTGGATAGCTATAAACCTTTTCTTCTGGAGGCCCCTATGCCTTGGGAATTTGATCTTAGAAACATTATTAAGCTCAGCAGAAATGGTTTCAGGGCAGACAATTCTTCAGGACAAAAACAAACATGGTATATTTGGAGCCCAGACTCTTAGAGACTTTTAATCCTCCACTGTGCAGCTAACCACCATGCTTCTCTCTTCCTTTCCTGGAGGTGAAAGAGAGCATCAGACAGGCATTCTGGAATTTGAAGTCTGTCTACACTGTCATGGAATCTTGATGGAGTAGAGGCCATGACTTCAGTAGACTGCAGGGCTAATCAAAGATCCAAAGGGTCCTAGAAACCTACAAGTAGAACATTATGATAGGCAGATTTGGGCCCAGGGGTCCCGCTCAAACTAAGGCACCAGCCAAGGACAATACAGGCGGTAAACTTTAAACCCCTACCCAGATCTAGCCAATGGTCAGAACACTCTCCACAGTACAGTGGAGAGTGGGATATGACTTTCTCACATACTCTGGTGCCTCACCTTTGACCATGTTCCCTGGAGGGGAAGACCTGGTGGCACTCAGAGGAAGGACAGCAGGTTACCAAGAAGAGACTTGGTACCCTATGAGCATATACAGGGGGAGGTAATCCCCCTCAGGAACAGTCATGGGGAGGGGAATAAGGGGAAAATGGGAGGGAGTGAAGAATGGGAGGATACAAGGAATGGGATAACCATTGAGATGTAACAAGAATAAATTAATAAGGGAGAAAAAAAAGAAATTTTCTTTTTAAAAGGTGATAGGTATTTCAACACAGACAAGATTTCTAAATTCAGATTCCAGTAAAAATGTCTGATATAGGTTTTATGGACTAAATAAGAAGTCTAGTCCCAAGCTGCTGGTGCCATCTTGAAATGCCACGGCAACTTTGAGGTAGTGTTTAGATAAAAGAAATAGGCCACAAGGGGCAGGCTCTTTGAGACATTTTGTCCCTGGTCACCCCTCTCCCACCTCTCCTGATTCCTCATTGGTCATGAAGTAAATAATTCTCCTTCACCATAAGCTCATGAAGCCAAGTGACCTTGAACTTTGAACCTTTTGTGACTGATTGATTGAATAAACAGAATGAGCTGATTGGTGATGAAGATATAATTTAAGTGTAGTTTATTAGAAGCAGCATGGGAAGGGGGAGCACATGCTAGGGCTGTGGGGGAAGGGAAGAAGAGAGGGTAGGGAGGTGTGGGGAAAAGGGAAGGGGGGTAAGCAGGAAGTGAGAAAGAGACCCCAGAACCAAAATGTCTGGTTTATATAGTGAATCTCTGGAAAAGGGGAGGCCCAGCCCCTAGGTAAAGGGCAGGCCATGCCAGACATGCCCTGTAGAAGGACCCAACAGTAACCTTAAGTGAAGGCAAATCATTTTCTCTGGATTATTTATGACAACTCACTGTAGTGAGAATTTTGGTTTCTTTAAAAAACCCAGTTATGTTATGTGAATATGTTTTTGTTTTTAATCCCAGGTGTGGGATATGGGGCTGCTTCAGGTTGTCCACAGCAGCTGACTATGATTGTCTAGTGCTCTAGCAGGGGTGTGGTTTTACCAGCTGAAGATTGTTTACATTTGGGATTCTGGGGACTCTTCAAAAGGTTGATAAGGGTAGAGCCCCAAAGGCGCTGTGATGGCTATTGCTGCTCTTGATGCTGGTGGTTCCTGCTACTGCTTTTGCTAGTTGCTGATTGCTTTGCTGTGGCTGGATTGCTGGATTGTAGATTGCTAGACTGCTGTTTGCTGGATTTCTGGTTGCTGGTATTCTGACAATGAAGATTGAACTTGCCCCAAGGAACTTGACACCCTTAATCAGTGAAAATAGTCTAAAGAGTTCTATGCTCCCCTTTCCCTCTAACTTTCTTTCTCACCTACATAGTGGTGGGGTTTTGGAAACAATTAGAGTTGAGAAGAATGAAAGATATAGGAACCCAAATAAAGTAGCCAAACGTATGACTACAACTGACCAAGAGATTTGATAGCTGCACAATAAGGTGCAGCTGGTCTCTTGAGGAGATGATAAAGTTAGGACCTGAGTCAATGCTCTCGACCAGGTGTGAGAAGCAATGTTATGAAAGGAAGGACATGAGACGTGGTGGAGGGTAGAATCCAAAATGACATATAAAAACATCCTGAATGAAGGCTACATCCACTAGAATCTCAAGAAAAACTCTCTATAAAGAGAGAAGCAATTATTCAGGGAAAGGGGGAAATGAGTACTTTGTAGTCACAGCAGCATCTGTTAGAGCCTGAAATCATAATAAACACAAGCAGATGAGGCCCCCATTTCTAAGCTGTAAAGTTGGCTGGCCATTCCAGCCCTGTGCTTCTGCATGTGTGAGAATAGGAACCAGCCACTCCTCCAAGTTTGGGGCCTATAACTTCAGGACAGTGTTGTCTGGTCCAAGTGGGGTAATGGAGTTGCCTCTATCTTAGCCAACCACACTACTTGATCACCACAGCCTGGACCCAGCCCAGATCATGTAGTAACTGGTTTAGTAGTCAGAGAAATCACACAAGCTGAAGCTGCTGGAGGCATATGTTACTGAGAATGAAGATGAACAAAGTAGAGCAGGCTTTGGGGAAAGGTTCTAGAACCACATTGGGGTTTGTTCATTTGTTTGTTTGTTTTTATGACCTTGGCCAAGACCTCACAGTGAACTCATGGTGCATGTGGGAAAAGAATCACATCTACAGCCTTGAAAACAAGGCCAGTGAAAATCTCTGAAAGGATAAGACTGCCTGTTTCTAAGCAGGAAAATACAAAAGACTTCAAGTAGTTAAAATAAAAGGACTCTAACAGTGGGCATTGTTTGCATAAATGATAGAGGAATGGAGACCCAACATAGATCTTAGAATTATGGGTAATAAACCCAATTTGTGGAGAGTAAATGTATACCATCAGGGAAAATCTGATACATTTTATAAGTCTTACTAAATTGTAACTGTTTAGAGTCACTTGGAAATACTTAAATCAGACTCCAAAACATCTGAGCTATCCTAAATCTACTTGGTGGGTAAGCATTCCTCGTATTCTTGCACCTTACACCCCAGTCTTCCATAGCAATCAGTTAAAATGCAGTTACAGTCACTTTTTTTTTCTCTAAAAGAGCATCTGTACCTGTTTGTAGGACATTAAAAATCATATATGCAATGTGAACTGATACAGAAGAAAGCGCAGTCAAGTCAGGTCACAGTGCCACTGCCAGTACTACAATGAACACCATGGATTTGAGTTGTTATGGTGTTCTTTGAATTTCAGCTTTCCTAGACTTAGGTGCAGAGTGATCAATGCTTTTTCTTCTTCTTCCTCCTCCTCCTCCTCCTCCTCCTCCTCCTCCTCTTCTTCTTCTTCTCCTCCTCCTCCTCCTCCTCCTCCTCCTCTTCCTCCTACTTCTCCTCTTCTTTTTGTTTCTTCTTCCTTCTCCTCATCCTTCTCTTCATTTTACTTCAGTATTGCTCTTTGGTTAAAAGAGGAAAATGTGTGAGGACTTTGAAGAGTTGTACAGTCTCATGTGGGAGTTAGTTTCAAGTATTTGTATCTAATCACAATTGTTTGTACATGTGTCCTTCAGAGTTCCAGGACGTCTGACTGGAAGATGATAAGACCTTTTGGAGATGGCCTCTAGCAAGAGGTCCTTGTATTACTGGGTGCATACTCTCAAAGACAAGTCTAAGAGCCCAGTCCCACTACTTCTCTTTGCTCTGTGGCTCAAGATGTAAGTTGTTTGACTAAGCCATGAGTTCCTGCATTGATGTGCTGTCTCATCAAAGGCATGTGACAATAGCCTCTACCATCCTATTGTGTGTGCCATGCAGTATCATATCTGAAACCTCCCAGGCCAGAGAGTCATTCTTTTAAAGGTTAATTATCTGATACTTATTATAGTATCTGGAAGCTCACTAACATAAAATGTTATCATATAAATGTGCATCCATTTCCTTAGAATGACATGACTTGCTTGTTCTTCATGGTGAATAAAGCTCCATTGTGTATATAGCTCATCATTTCATTTACCCATAAATTTGTTGTTAGATGCCTAAATTAATTTGTATCTGATATTTTCATAATACTGCAGTCAACAGGGATGGGAAGATATGCCATATGCAGAGATCTTTGTAGCTTACTCTATCAAGAGATGTAGTGTCACTTTCCCTTGAATTTGGGCTACCCTCTTGGCTTGCTCTAGCTAACAGAATTTAGCAGAACTAATGTGTTCTAGTTCTGAGCCAAGATCTGGGGAGGGCCTACAGATCCCTTCCTGTCTTAGGCTCAGGCAGGCACCTTTCAATGGTCTAGGCTCACAGTAGGGCAAAATCTCATTAGAGATTAACTGTGTAAACTGACCTCACCCTAGGCCAGTGAGCTCCCAGAGGCATGCCCTAGTACTAAACAGTGAGATCCACAAGGCCACATTGTGGGGCTCAGGCTATTTTGCCAATCCACAGTGTGTTGGGCTAAATGGAATATTCTGTTTTATGTCATTATGTTTGAGAAAGTTTCCTGTATAGTAAAAGCAGATGGATACATACCACAGAGACAGCAAGTTGGGGTCATATTGATCATATTATGTCACTTTGCAGGAATGATTGTCTAAGTGTTAGCTCACTCATTTATTCTTATATGACCTTGGATAAGTCATTCATGTTGTCTTTTACCATCTTTGAATTAGGATTAATAGTCTAATTTACTGCACATGATTCTGAAGATTCAACAAGACAAAATCAATGCCTGGGAGCAGTAGGGTGAGCCACAGTAGAGGTGATGACATTGGGGCTTGCTGCAAAGTGGAATGTTTATAGGGACTGTATAGTTGCAGGCTATTAGTGTCATCATTATGCATAGAACAGACATGAAATCGATAATGATGACGCTCCTGGAATAAAATTTCTCAGACATGAAAGTGAAAAGAATAATGCTGCAGGGCATGTGCATGGTGTTGAAAGCTGTAGTCTTCAAGGCATCAGACACAAATGATGAACAAGACAGTGGCAGCCATCACACGCCTGTACACAAACACATATGCACTTCTGGAGACCTGCTGTGTTCTGAGAATTGCTAAGAGACAAAGAGCTAGGAATGTGGTAAGGGACATTCCTGACTCCCTGTTCCATGTGTTTCCAGAGCTAAAGAGCTATCTAGGACTGAGAATTCCCCAGGGAAGGTGATAATTGAGGAAGTGGGAAATGAAATGAAGGCTTTGCACAGTCAAGCCTGGTGGATAAGGTGAACACCCACCCAGGATGCTTCATATAAAGGCAGTGATCCCAAATAGATAGGCTTCACTTTCATGGCTCAGTTACTTTCCAAAATCTATACTTCTTATCATTATGTAGGAGCTAGAAGTTCAGCATGCCTTCCTTCCTTCCTTCCTTCCTTCCTTCCTTCCTTCCTTCCTTCCTTCCTCCCTCCCTCTCTCCCTCCCTCCCTTCCTTCCTTCCTTCCTTCCTTCCTAATTATTTAAAAAATGTTATGTTTTCCTGCATCTGTGTATGGTCTCCAAATATATACCTGGTGTCCACTGAGGCCGTAAGAAGCACATCCCCTGGAACTGGAGTTACAAAAAGTTATGAGCAGCCACGTGGGTGCTGGAAACAAAACCCAAGTGCTCTGCAGAGCAGCAAGTGCACTTAACCTCCAAGTCACATCACTCCCGCCCTTCTAAAGTTGCATTTTAGGGTCTCTGAAAAGAGTGTATGGTCTGAGGATATTTAATCATCCACAAAGTAAGAGTTCACTGTCTCATTATTGTTCATGTGGGTGAAGATGCAACATAGCAGCACAGCCTCTAAGACCAAAGTCCCTGCCTCATCATTCTGGCTCAAACCTCAACAGTGATGTGATTTGTAGCAAGTCTGGCCCTATTTACTTACCGATAATAATAATAATAATAATGATAATAATAATAATAATAATGATAATAATAATAGTAATAATAAAATAATTCTTCAGTTATGTTGAGGATTGATATTCATATGTGAAACTTGTACAGAATCATATGTGCATGCAAGGACTTGATAAATGTATCTTTATTCTTTTATGTATTGAGGTACATTATCTGATCCTCAGTATGAAATACTCAGGCTATGAGAAACCTCTGGACAGCTTTTAAATTCCAATTTTGGAATAAGGAACCTCAACTGTGGTTCTGGGTGCTATAAGAAAGAAGAATGAACAAGCCATGGGGAACAAGCCAGTAAAAAGCACTCCTTCAGGTCTTTGCTTCAGTTCCTGCCTTCATGTCCCTCCCTTCATGTTCCTGCCTTCAGGTTCCTGCCTTTGGGTTCCTGCCTTCAGGTTCCTGCCTTTGGGTTCTTGCTTTCAGGCTCCTGCCTTAAATTTCTGACTTCAGGTTCCTGCCTTAAGTTTCTGACTTGGCTTCCTTTAGTGATCACCAATGAGCAGAATATATCAGCCCCATAAACCCTTTCTCCTGCATGTTACTTTTGGTCATGGTGTTTTCTCATAGCAACAGAAACCCTAATTAAGACTGCAATGAACTGTAAAATATTCTTGTCTTCACAAAATTCTATAGGAAAGAGTGATAATAACCAAATGAATATCTCAGTAAGTAATTACAGATAAATAGGAGTGCAGTGAAGCACAAAGTGGGGAGAAAAGACAGGACAATACCTGAAGAAGAAAGGATTATCGGGAGACATGGCATGGGGAGTCTTTAGGTGGGTCCTGATACATAGAAGAGTCAAGATACAGTGAAGAAAATATATAAAGACTCCAAAGGACAATTAAAAAAGAACAAAATGTTCCCAAGTTTAATTTAGTGAAAGAAGGAAAGAATAGGGTTTTGCTGATAATTAGGAAGCCAAGAAGTAGGGAAATAATGCAACATATGGAAAGAACATTTGATTAGAATTTTAGTTCATGAACTTGGGGGGTGGGCATATTCAAACTACAGATGTCATGCAGAATGATGTATTGCTCATTATAAAGATGGAAGGTTATTTTCAGTCCCCTCTGTCCTCTCCTTCAACAATGGCTCTTAAATACTAAGTGTATTTAAGTGTATAAAAAATAAAAATCATCAGATTTGTGGGGTAGGTTAGTATCTCTGATCAAATATTCATGGACAAGATAACAGTGTCTTTAGATCATGGTAAATGTACAGGAAAAAAACAGAACAATTTTCTGTACAACTGAAGATAGTACCCTAATGGGATGCATACAACACCAATCATGGAATTCACACATTCTGAACTGAACTCAGAACCTGTGTTTTGCCTTCCTTCCCCATCAGAACAAAATCAACTCCCTCCTGGCTCTTTGTCTCTATGACTAGTACATCAAATACTGGAATGCCCAAGACCTTCTGAAATGCAGAGGGGAAGAAGCATCAATTGTGTTGGTTTCATCTACTCCATCTTGCTTTAATAATTCAGAATTGCCTTTTTGTTTGAAGGAGTTTTACTTAATTGTACAAATTAAGTGTTCACTCACAGTGCTTTCAACTCCAGGAGTCTCCGCTAGAACCATTCCAATCAATATAACCTCAGTTTCAGAAGAAAGAAAGAATGAATGAACGAATGAATGAATGAAACAAACAAAGAAACAAAGAAAGTTAGTTTCCTAGATCCTAGTTCAGGCATTGTCATCTCACACTTACCACAATTAGCATTGAAAAAATGCTAATTTTTGCGAATTAATACTCTCTTGCTGAAGACACTATGTATTTGAGAACATGGAGAGAGAACATGCTGATACTTATTTCATCTCTGTTGCCTAGATTTTATAGTTCTGGAAAATGCTATACTTGCCGCCAAAGGAGAAAAGAAATCACAAATCTTACTTGCACAGTTGTGAACCTGTGAGTTACTAATATCTGATCTGTTAAGATATGCCCATTGGTGCAATAGTGATATGAACACCATGGGAGTAAAGAACCCCTTTCTTATTTTATCCAGGTCCTATTCCACATGATAAAATTCATACCCAGAACCATTGTTGGGCAAAGTAGATGTGAGGCCATAGGTTCTACTATTATTCTTCTAAATGTGCATACCATTAAATCAACTCTTAATGACTTATCATTGTACCCATAGATCAATAAATCTGTCAACTTTCATAAGAGAAGCTTCTATTGATAGTAGAAGGTGATTAACTGGCCAAGGTACATAAAATAAGAGACTGTGGAGTTCTCAGTTCTAAATAGGATATTTATATCACATTCCTTCCTCCAAGGGCTCATGAAGCATTGTAAAAGAAGGAGTAGAAAGACTATAAGAGCCAGAGGTAACAGATGACAAGGAACATGTCTTGCAGGCACAACTGGAAGTTCCATACATTATCTAACAGAGATTATAATGTCATGCACCAAGGCCTGTGCAAATTTAAACAAGATCAAATGTCAGCATGGAAAGTAGAGTTGGCCATGAATTCTCATACGTCTCTAAGGAGCTATTGGCAATCGATAGCTCTTGGGAGGGAGATTCAGTTTTCTTTCAGAATGTTGGTCCTGATAAGCCTGCCACTCCCTGGTGGAAGACCACACATCCAAGAATGTATGGACAGCACAAACTGGACTTGATGAGTGAGAAAAAAGAAATATTCAATCTTGAATGGACATGGAAGAAGTTTTTTCTAGGAGGAATTTGGGAAAGTGGGTAAATATTATTAATACACATTGTATAAATTCTCAAAGAACTAACTAATCAGAAAATTCTCTGAAAAAATACCTTTTCTCATTTTCATCAACATTTTTGGGTAAATTGCATATATGAGGACTGTATTTACATCAACTTAATTTTTTTAAATAATTGTATGTTTCTCCTAGATTTCTAAGACCCAAACTAACTTTATTTCAACTTAAAACTCTCAGTTCTTACTACATGACTAAGGAAAGACAAGACAGGAACTGAAGCAGGGACCATAAATGAATGCTTCTTACTGGTTTCTTCCTCATGGCTTTCTCAGTGTCCTTTTTTTTATACAACCAAGTACCATCTGTACAGTGAGGTTGGCACTGCCCACAGTGGTCTGGGCCCTCACACAACAATCATTAATCAAGAAATTTTACTCACAGGCTTGCTCATGGGCCAAACTTATGAAGACATTTTCTGTCTGTCTGTCTATCTATCTATCTATCTATCTATCTACCTATTTATTTTAATTAATTTGTTCAGATTACATCTCAATTGTTATCTCATCACTTGTATCCTCCCATTTCTCCCTCCCTCCTGCTTTCACCCTATTCCTCTCTCCTAGGTCTATGACCTAGGAGGAGCTCCTCCCTCACTATATGGTCATAAGCTATCAAGTCTCATCTTAGTAGCCTGATTATTCTTTCTCTGAGTGCTAGAAGACATTTTCTTAATTGATACTTCTTCTCAGATGATTCTATCTTGAATTAAATTGGGCTCTCCCCATCATATGTATGTGAAGGCCAGAAAACAGCCTTAAGTGTGTCATTGGCCTAGCTTTTACTGACTTGGAACTTCCTGATTAGGCTAGGCTGGGTAACCAGTGAGCTCCAGAATCCTCTTGTCTCTACCCCATCAGTGCTGTCAGGACAACCATCACACCCAGTGTTTTGTTTTTACATGGGTTCTGGCAATTGAACTCAGGTCCTTGGATAGCAGCAATCACTTTACTAACTAACTCATCTCATCATCCCTCTTGTTCTTTATTATCATTACTTAACACTAATATGTTGTTTTCAACAAAACAAAAGCCAACCAACCAAAAAACAAACAAACAAACTCAAGCATTTAATTTTACCAGTAAAGACTCAAGAGCCAGGTGCTGGGATGAAAACCTTCTAGCTCAGAGAGGCAGAAAAGCACCCAGCTGACCTTCCTTCTCAGCCAATGTCTCAGAAGGAAAGGGCCTCTTCTCCTTCTCCATGCTGTCATTAAAATCCTTCAAACTCAATGCCCCTCCTTTCTGCTTCCTGTGCATCTCTCTATCTGTCCTCTAGACTTCTTACTCTCCACAAGTTTTTTCCTGTCAACTGGTTGTTTGCTCCATCTCTTGGCCTCTGGTTGAATTTATTTAATCCTGTTTACAGAAAGCTCTTGGATTAGAGGCATACGCTAGGGCTGAGCCACACCGCAACTAGAAACAGGTTTTTTTCCAGTAAACAATCTCAAAGTTGATAGTGTGATCAAATGTCCTTCCTGCAATGCTAATAAGGAGGAGATGGCACTTCAGAGATACTATCAACTAAGATTATTTTTATTTATCTATGCCCTTATATTATCAGATGGGATTCACAATGATGCCATAAATTAATATGAGTAACAGGTATTAGAGGAGAGAAGAAAAAGCTTTAAATAATATATATGTGCTTATAGACAGAGATATCAAAATTCATAAATCTAAAGAAGAAATTCTAATGGGTCAATGCTGATGATTATTCACGACGTACTAAAAACTATTATTCCTTATAGATTGTTATTCATCACAATGGCGCTAACAATGAAAATGATGAGGTTCATACCAACAGCAGCGGTGGCCATGATGGATAGTGCTGGTGCTGGTTGGTAGTGGTGATATGACTGATGATGGGAATAACAAATACGATAATGTTGTGTAATGATGAAGATTGTGGTAGTGACTATGTGGTGATCATAGCGATGATGGTAATCATATGACTGTGATGATGGTGGTGGTGGTGGCTATGGTGGTGATGTTTCCCTGTGAGTCTGCTATTCTTGATATGAAGATACATCCCCAACCATTTTTCACTCCTTAACCCTTGTACTTTTCATTTCCATGATATTCTTTCCTTCCCTGCCCTATTGTGTGCCTGTGTGTATGCCTTTGCTCACATCTCTCCAACGTTATTGTCATCCCCTGGTTTAATGCACCATCATCACTCAACCAAACCAGCAACCACTTTTTAACTTATCTCTCTGCTTCTAAACCTGACTGCAGTCTATTCATCAGGAGCCAGAAGGATTATTCAAAGGTATAAATTAAGACTTTCACCTAAAAAGACCACATTCTTAAAAACACAAAAATGACTGTCATGAAGCAGCCCGCAAAGCTTTTCTTAGTGTGGCCTCCACAATCAATGTTTTTGATACAACTTGGCCCTCTGACCCCCTAAGCCCAGCCACACAGTTGTCTTTTCAGACCTCTTAATAGTTCCAGGTGTTAAGAGTCTAAATATCCTACAAAAACTAATCTATGCCATTTTCACTGTGGTAAAGCACATGACCACTGCTAGTGCGAGTGTGTGTGTGTGTGTGTGTGTGTGTGTGTGTGTGTGTGTGTGTGTGTGTGTTGGGTGAGTGAGCAAAGAGACAAAGTGAATTCCCTTTCCTCTACATCATACGTGTCTCTCATGGGCATCCATATTATCTATTGACCATAGGCTGTAATTTCATTTTTTTTTCTGTCTGTTTGTTCCATCATAAGTTCCTCAAACATAAGCCTTTCTTAAGGTAAAGAACTGGCAGTAGATGCCTGGGTCATATTGTAGAGAATTTTAATTGGTAAACTTCCATGTTTCTGTACTTGATAAAGGATGCAAGGGCTGAGAGGATGGGTAGGAGGTTGTAATGTGCTCAATATAAAGTACAAACTTACACAATTTTTAATAAAAAATAATTGTTATTCTCTTTTAAAAAAATTTTAAAAAAATGAAGCTGAAACCATACGGGATTCATTTCTCCTTTTCTGGAACTGAAGACAGCATCAGGAAGGAAGCAGGCATGTCTTAATGCCATACTAGCTGTGGAATTTCCTGCAAGTTCAGAGAATCATTTGAAGGACCAGGTATGTCTTAGCTAAGCAAAACATCAAAGCACCAGATAACTGGAAGTGGGAGACATGTGATAACAAATGAAACTTCAGGATGGAGCAAAGAGCTGCATGTATTTACCCCAGGATGGTCTGTATTCTGTATCTGCTTTAAAAATAGCTTGTGTATGTTCCAGGTTGTTGAAATTTTCCTTCCCATAGTATCTCTCTGAAGCCAAAGGACAAACAGAGAAATTACTTTTTTCTTTGGCAAGATCAATTTCAAGTTCTCAGCAGGAGTTCACATTAATCACCTTCTAAGAGGCTGCCCAGAAAGACCATTGTCCCTGGCAAAGGGGCCAGGAACTTCATTGATTTCCCTCCCCACCATATATGAATAGGTCTTCTTTATCTAACTAAAGAGGTAGATTGTCATATGTCCCTGTATTCAGCCCCTAGTACTTTGAACTGCTTGTGGCTCCTTTGACCCAGAACAACAAAAGCATGCAAATTTTGTCTGGCAGCTCTGGGAATAGATAAAGCCAAGGTCACACATTCATTTTCCCATATGGGCCAATTAATGTTTCTTCTATTCAATGAACCAAAGCATCCCTCATGCCTGAGCCTCCACTGTGCTGAAGGCTTGTGATAATCACAGAGAAGGAAGAGATGAATGATATGGTCTTTTCCTTGGAGAATGTAAAGATATATCGGGAAGAAAGAGAGATGAATAAACTGTCATAGTAGAACAGTGTTAAAGGTGAAGATGAAAGATAGACAAAAGAATTTGGAATTCACAAAAAGGGGGGAGGGGAGACTGGTGGTGCTGCCAAAGCTTTATGAAGGAAAATGTCAGTTATATTGGGTGGGAAAGGATAGGGTTTTCTAAATTGGCAGAAGAGGATGAGCCTGTAGGGAAAGGAAACTTTCTTTATGTGAGTGTGCAAAAAGACTGACCCTCTTGACTCACCTTTTCCTATACTACATTCAGTTACATGGGATTCAGAGGCCCCATGGCCCAGAGAACCTGTTGAGGAAAGCAAGTTACTGTATAAAAAAACGTGGCACTTGTCCTTTGTTGGCTAATATATAGGCTGAGCATCCTTTTTTCTGAAATGCCTGGGACCAGAGTTGCTTTCACATATGATTTTCGGTTTTACAATCTTCTGTACATATAGACTATCTTGGTTATGAGGTTCAAGTCTATATTCAAAATTAGTTTATGTTTCATATATATGAAAATTTCATATATTATTTTTAAATCTTTTTTGCATGAGAAAAAGCCTGGTAGTATTGTATTGTCTACTTATACAGTCATATGGACGCTCTAAAGGTCTGAGTTTGTTTTTAATTTAAGTAATTTATTCAGACTACATCTCAATTGTTATCTTCCCATTCCCCTCTCCGCACCTCTTTCACCCTATTTCCCTCTCCTAGGTCTGTGACAGAAGGGGACCTCCTCCCCTACCATATGATCACAGCCTATCAGGTCTCATCCTGGTAGCCTGCTTACCCTTCCTCAGAGTGCCACCAGGCCTCCCCACCGAAGGGAAGTAGTCAAGTAGGGGGCACCGGAGTTCATGTCACAGTCAGTCCCCATCCTCCAAACAACTGTGGAGAATGTGTTATCGGTTGGCTAGATCTGAATGGGTGTTCTAGGTTTACTGCACGCATTGTCCTTGGTTGGTACAGTAGTTTGAGGGGGATCTCCCCCAGGGTCCAGATCCACCAGCCTTAATGGTCTTCTTGTAGGTTTCTAGGGCCTTCTGGACCCTTTTATTTCCCCATTCTGCCATACCTCTCTCACCTGGAGTCCAAATAGGAAGTTCCAGTATCTATGCCCAATCTCCTGCTAAGTGATGACTTTCAGGGGACATCCCTGTTGGGCTAGTGTGCAATCGTAAGTGAGTATATATATACCATGTGTATCTTTCTGGGCCTGGGTTAACTCACTCGGGATGATCATTTATAGTTCTATCCATTTGTGCACAAATTTGGGGGATTTCTTGTTTTTAATAGCTGAGTAGTATTTCATAGTGAAAATGTACCATAGTTTCTTTACCCATTCTTCAACTGAGGGACATTTAGGCTGTTTCCAGGTTCTGGTTATTATTTTTAAAAAAGGCTGCTATGAACATGGTTGAACAAATGTCCTTGTTGTGTGGTGGAGCATCTTTTGGGTATACTCCAATGAGTGGAGTAGCTGTGTCTTGAGGTATCCCTCTTCCTAGTTTTCTGAGAAAGTTCCAGATAGATTTCCAAAGTGTTTGTACAAGTTTGCATTCCCACCAGCAGTAAAGGAGTGTTCCTCTTTCTCTGCATACTCACCAGCATATGCTGTCACTTGAGTTTTTGGTCTTAGCCATTCTGATGGGTGTAAGATGGAATCTCAGAGTCATTTTGATTTGCATTTCTCTGATGACTAAGGACATTGAGTATTTCTTTAATTATTTCTCAGACATTTGATATTCCTCTGTTGAGAATTCTGTTTAGGTCTGAGTCCCATTTCTTAATTGGGTTATTTAGTTTGGTGGTGTTTAATTTCTTCAGCTTGTTATATATTTTGAATATTAGTTCTTTGTCAGATGTAGGGTTGGTGAAGATCTTTTCCCAGTCTGTAGGCTGTTGCTTTGTTCTGTTGACAGCGTCTTCTGCCTTACAGAAGCTTCTCAGCCTCATGAGGTCCCATTTATTAATTCTTGACCTTAGGGCCTGGGCTGTTGGATTTCTGTTCAGGAAGTTGTCTCCTGTGCCAATGAGTTCCAGGATCTTCCCCACTTGTTCTTCTAACAGATTTAGTCTCTCCAGTTTTATGTTGAGGTCTTTAATCCTCTTGGACTTGAGTTTTGTGCCTAATAATAAATATGGGTCTATTTGTGTTTTTCTACATGTAGACATCCAGTTAGACCTGCACCATTTGTTGAAGATGCTATCCTTTTTCCATTGAATAGATTTGTCTACTTTGTAAAAAATCAAGTGTCCATAGGTTTCTATATTTATTTCTGTGTCTTTGATTTGATTACATTGATCAATCAGCCTATTGCTGTGCCAGTACCATGCTGTTTTAATTACTGTTACTCTATAGTACAGCTTGAGATCAGGTATGGAGATTCCTCTGGAGGATCTTTTATTGTACGGGATTGTTTTAGCTAATCTGAGTTTTTTGTTTTTCCATATGATGTTGAGAATTGATCTTTCAATGTCTTTAAACATTGTCTAGGTGTTTTGATAGGGATTGCATTGAATCTGTAAATGGATTTTGGTAAGATGGCCATTTTTACTATGTTAATTCTCCTGGTCCATGAATAAGGGAGATTCTTCCATCTTCTGATATTATCTTCAATCTCCTTCTTCAGAGATGTGAAGATACTTTATATTACTTATGGCTATCATGAATGACGTAGTTTCCCTAATTTATTTCTCAGCACAATTGTCATTTGTATACAAGAAGGTTGTTGACTTTTTTGAGTTAATTTTCTATCCAGCCACTTTGCTGCAAGGGTTTATTAGTTGTAGAAGTTCTCTGGTGGGATTTTGGGGATCACTTATGTACACTATCATATCATCTGTGAATAGGGATAATTTGACTTCCTGCTTTCCCATTTGGATCTCCTTGATCTCCTTTTGTTTTCTTATTGCTCTAGCTGGAATTCAAGAACTATATTGAAGAGATATGGAGAAAGTGGGCAGCCTTGTCTTGTCCCTGATTTTAGAGGACTTTCCTTGAGTATCTCTCCATTTAAGTTGATGTTGGCTATTGGCTTGCTGTATATAGCCTTTATTATGTTTAGGTATGTGCCTTGTATCCCTGATCTCTCCAAAAATTTAAACATGGGTGAGTGTTGGATTTTGTCAAATGCCTTTTCAACATCTAAGGAGATGATGTGGTTTTTTTCTTTCAGTTTGTTTACATGGTGGATTAAATTTATGAATATCTATATATTGAACCTTCCCTGCATGCCTGGAATGAAGCCTACTTGGTCACTGTGAATGATATCTTTGATGTGTTCTTAGATTCAGTTTGTGAGTATTTTATTGAGTATTTTTTCATCAGTGTTCACAAGAAAAATTGTTCTGAAATCCTCTTCCTTTGTTGGGTCTTTGTGAGGTTTATGTATCAAAGTGACTGTGACCCTATAAAATGAGTGTGGTAATGTTCTGTCCTTTTCTATTTTATGAAGTAGCTTCAAGAGTATCAGTATTAGCTCTTATTTGAAGGACTGGTAGAATTATGTGCTGAAACCATCTGGTCCTGGGCTTTTTTTCTTTTTCTTTCTTTTTTTTTCTTTTTGTTATGAGACTTTTAATGACTGCTTCTATTTCTGTAGGAGAAATAGGACTATTTAATTTGTTTATCTGATCTTGATTCAACTTTCGCAAGTTTAGATTTTCAAATTTTGTGGCATATAAGCCTTTGAAGTAGGACCTATTGATTCTTTGTATTTCTTCAAGACTGTGGGACTTCTACTTAGAATTTTTATGTTATAGTATCGCTATTAATACGAAATCCTGGAGACAAAAAAGAAAGCCAAGTTTATGGCTTAATAAGAAAGGGTCAATAGTGTTGGATAATTTTTGTCTTGTTTTGTTTGTTTATTTGTTTGTTCTTTGTATTTCTGCAACATGGTTTCTCTGTGTAGCCTTGGCTATCCTGGACTTGATTTGCAGACCAGGCTGGTCTCAAACTCACACTGATCCACTTGCCTGTGCTTCCCTGAGTGCCAGGATTAAAGGTGTCTACTACTGCATCGGGCTATTGGATGATTTTTGTTAACTTGACACAGTCTAGACAAATCTGGAAAGAAGAAATATTAAGTGAACAGTGTTTCTATAAGGATTACTTGTAGGCATTTCTGCTGCATATTATCTGGATTAATCACTGATGTGAGAGGAGCTGGCTCGTTATGTGTGTGGAGGTACTTTCTCCAGGCAGGTGGTCCTGGGTGACATAAGAAAGTAGGCTGAGCAAGCCATGAGGAGCAATCCAGTAAGCAGCATTCCTCCATGGTCTTTGCTTCAGTTCCTGCCTCCGGGATCCTGTCCTGTTCAAGTTCCTGTCTTAAATTTTCTTAGTGATGAATTGTGATGTGGAAGCTGAAATAAACCCTTTCCTTCCCAGGTTGCTTTGCTCATCGTGCTTTCTCACAGCAATAGATACTCTAGTTAAGATAAACCCTTTGAGGAAAGTCAGCCTACGTTATCTTATAATCATTCTCATATTCCCTCAACTTAAATGGTCATCCACCAAAAGGTAGTGTGCCCTATTATAGAGGATGGTAAAATAACTTTTAAAATTAAATCCATCCTTCTGGGAGTGGAGGATGTAGTTGTCTGACGGTGTATGTGAACTTGGCCTTGTAGTTAGATGTTTCATAGTCCCTGCCAGAACAACGTCAACCTTCATTTGTAGATATATGATTAGAGAGCCATTTACCCAAGTTAAGAGTCACTGAAAATGAAACATATTCAATAAATTTTTATCTTTTGGTATAAAACTTGTAATATATATTAGTAATTACCCTATTGGTTTGTGTTAAAATGATAACACTAATATGATGGGCTAAAGAAAATGTAATGTTAAAATTAATGCTACTGGTATACTTTACTTCATTTGATACTAACTACGTGGCCTCTTTTGTATGTCTCCCAGCTCATACTGTCTATAGAATTAAAGATATGCTCCTCTAAGCTGCTAAATTTGTGATAATTTGTACAACAACAATAGAAAATTACCGTGTGATCCATGCCTTCTTGTTTACCATCTGTCAAGGAAAAGCTTCCATGAAAGTAAGGGGTCTATTATCCATAAACAGACCTCTGTGGCTTCCTTAACCAATGGGACACCATTATATTCCTTGTTGCTTTGCTCTAAGAGTCTCATAATGCAGCCCTGCTGGAAGTCGGCTGCCAGCTCACAGTCAGTATCAGTAGCTGCACATGCGAGCAAATGTGCCAACTAGATGGTTGCTAGTCCCCATATGAGTCTTCCAGGTGAGGATAAAGATAACACAATGCCAAAACCAGACACCCCTACTGTGTCTCATATGAATCCCCTATCACATCAGTGTCATAGCAGAACTTGAAAGGCAGCCTGTCTGAGGGCCTGAGATAGTTGGCAAGTCACCAGGGTAGCATGAGAAAAGTCACCTAGATTATTTTCTCATAATTTAAGTGCCCAGCATACTAAAATAGTAACTCCTCAGAATTGTAGGCCCTATATGCCTCATACTTCATATATTTTTTATATAATACTCATTCATCCCACTCGGTTTTTGGGTTCCCTAACTTCCTGGAAAGTCGAATGTTTCTCATCGCTTCCATTCTTTTCCAGCCAAAAGACCATTTCTTATCATTTCTTCTTTGTATAAATTTCCTCCCATTTCTGCCTCAGGGATGTCATCAACACTGTAGTTCAGCCCATCTTTACCTGTCTGTCTCATCAGTCCTCTGACTTGCTAAAGCTGCGACCCTTTAGTACAGTCCATCATGTTATGGAGACCTCCAATCACAAAATTATTTTTCTGTCTACTTCATACGTGCAGTTTTGCTACTGTTATAAAACACAATGTAAATAGTTTTAGAGATGGAGGTTTGCCAGATGGTCACATTGCACAGGCTGAGAATCACTGATCTATCTAGATTCGTAAGACTCTGAGAATGCAGGGGTTTTTTTCATGTGATATTTCTAGCAACAGTCTTAATATTTTTCTGTTTGTGACTCTCTTCCACAGAGAAATTTGTACACAACCCTGTGTATCCGGGTATATGAACTAGGTATACAAATCAAAGACCTACTAATGATAAAACATAAAGAAATGTACTCAAGACAATTATTTGATGTACATAAAAATTGCCCTTTATGAAAAATGAAAAAAAGCAGCCAGATGTGGTGGCACATGTCTTTAATCCCAACACTCAGTGAGGCAAAGGCAAGTAGATTGCTGTGAGTTCAAGGCCAGCCTGGTCTACAAGAAGTACAGGACAGCCAAGGCTACACAGAAAGATTTTGTAATAAAAAGAACTGAAGAAGAAGAAAAGGAAGAAGAAGAAGGAGGAGAAGGAGGAGGAGGAGGAGGAGGAGAAGAAGAAGAAGAAGAAGAGTGGTAGGTGAGGAAGAGAAAGACTTGCACACTGATGAGGATGATTTTGTTTATTTTATACAGATAATTAAATCAGATAAATGCTTGATCCTGGGAGACATAGACCATGTTCACTATTCTTCTAAGGTGAACAGTTTTTGATTCTAAAATTGTCAGTACCAAGGAAGCCACTTCACAGAAATACATAGTGCTAAATGGCAGGAGTTATTGAGTCTCTTTAGGAGAGTTTAGAAATTCTGTTCCATCTCAAGAACAAATTCACTAACTCAAATGGCAAATTTTAAATTCAAACATCCTAACACAATACAGTCCAACAATGCACTGATTTGACATTGGTATGCTAGAGACTGATGATAGAAAATCCTCTAAGCCCTTGGCTTTCCATAACTAAACCACACAATTCTACAATAAACCTTTGCAGAGACAGCATAAACTTCCCATTTCATTCTGTCCATAACTGCAGGCTGAGCTCGGTGACTCTAACAGCCTTCACTGGTGGTGTGTGACATGATGACACGTGCAGTACAGTGCATGAGTGTCCTATGTTCAGAGCCAGGGATACACTGGCATACCACAAATGAACACCTCCAGAAACACTTTGGATTCAGAACATGTTTGATAATTTTTCTTAATTTTTTAAAAATTTAATTTCATTAATTTATTCAGATTACAACTCAATTGTTATAACGTCACTTGTATCCTCCCGTTCCTCCCTCCCCCCTGCTTTCTATTGCACTAACCAAGACAATACAAGCAGTTTGGGGATGTCTCTCCTACTTTCCAGGACCATATTTAAGCTAATCTAAAAGAACTCCCTTTGAGAGACCTCAGACTGACTATATTTGTGTGGCTCCTGGTTCCAATCTGGCCTTAATAGGTATGGGACAACCACGATTGCTAGTCTGAACCTGAAACTTTAGACTTTAATATCTAAACTGATTTAGATAACTTCATAAAATGAAATGGACAATGATATGAAGCCCCTCTCCCCATACAACTTCCAATTCATATTAACCCTTCATATCCCTCCCATTCAGCCTTTGCTTGCAATGATTCTGAGAGCCAAAATTTAATTACCTTCCATTCCTCTCTCACAAAGGGCTCTCCAAGGCCTCAGAAAGTGAGTTACAAAGTCAATATAAGGTCCCAGCCATGACAGCCCATGAATCAAGAGAAGAGTGGCTGCAGGAGCTGGGGAGTGGTAACTACAAAATGTACAGCATCCCCTGCAACTTCTGTGTGCCAGCTGAGACTCCTGCATCCTGGCAGCCTTGCCAGCCAGTGTGTCTAGGAATCCACCTCAGAAATGCTACAGTATAGGCAAATTTTTCTATTCAAGGGAAGTTTTTGTGGGCCCGAGATTCCCTTGGCTTTGTGGCTAGGAGAGAGGGTGGAGCTAGGAAGCACACCAGACACTAATGCCTGTTTCTCCTGACTGGGATAGGAGAGTCTTCCCTCCTTTGGACCTTCTCTCCATTATACCATTGGCCGGTGTGTATCTGACACACTAAACCTGGATACTCTTGCTTTTCTTTATACTTTTCAGTTATAAACAGATGGAACAAACCAGGGGGAAAGACTACCTGATTGTCAACAGTTTTCTCATTGCCTTAGATGTTTTTCTTGCTGGGTTTTCTGTTTGATGGCCTCTAGGTTATAGGTACTTAAATTATTCTGCAACTTGATGTCTTTTTATGAGAGAAAAAAGTAGTTGTTATGCTTTTCAGGTTGCCTGCCTCCATACAGAGACACATGTAAACTGGTTATAGATATGTAGATCACTGAGTTCAGTCTTAGAGAGATTCAAATGTCTTTGGGGTATGGATATGTCACATGCTGTTTTGTTTCACCGAAAAGATGGCTCTGGGGATGTGAGTTGGCCTGCCCACTTAAGAAAAATGTGTTTTCCCATCAAATTTTCCTCCTCAGCCACTATACTGGGTCAGGCTGCCCTGCTGACTCAGAAGAAGAACACCAGAACATCCCAGGAAAAAGGCACTATATTCTTGGGAGCAGTTAAATATAAAGCACTTGTAATAGAGGTTACCATTGTTCATCTCATGGTATAAAGGTCTCTAGAATAAAACTAGGTAACAGGAAGCCCATGCCTGGAAAAGATAAAAGGGACCCTCTGTCCAAAATCTCTCAATAAGTTCTTCAGCTGTGTCTGCTTAAAATAATTACAGCTAAACTTGTTAAATGCTAATAGTCATTCAAGAAAGCAGGAGATAGGCAAGGTTGTAGGACCTTCTCCTGTGTAGCCAGTCATTCTTCCAATTAGTTGTATGCAATTAGGCCCCAGTTTGGTGAGACCTCAAGGTTTTCTGGGCAAATGTTGGTATAACCTTTAGCTAAAAACTAAAATGGAGAGGGTGTTACCTATGAAGCAATAGAGAAGTTGTGGTATACAGAGAGTTAAGGCCACAGATATTGCCTAACTCCTGCCCTTAGCAAGTATTCTTACAACAAATGAAACATTTATCTATTACTCTTATGTCTTATGCTATATTAAATTTTTAATCAAGAAAGATTTATATACAAAAGTTAAAATGGCCAAGTGTAGGTGTAACCCCAGATGTTACTCACCTCTCCCCTGCTCTTGTTTATAAAATGTTTCCCCATTCAAGGTCTTGGATATCTTTGAATCTCTTACTCAAAGTAAACTTTCTCAGGATCTATAAGATAGTTTGGGGGAGATGGTTAAAACGCTATAAAATTCCAAGCAGGGAAAATTATTTTAAAGCTTGACACAAACTCAGAGGAAGGACAGCAGGTTACCAAGAAGAGACTTGATACCCTATGAACATATACAGGGGGAGGTAATCCCCCTCAGGAACAGTCATAGGGGAGGGGAATAAGGGGAAAATGGGAGGGAGGGAAGAATGGGAGGATACAAGGGATGGGATAACCATTGAGATGTAACAAGAATAAATTAATAAAGGAGAAAAAAGATGTTTTAGAAAAAATTGAAAAAAAATTAAAAAATAAAAATGTACTCACTATTAAAAAAAAAAAGAAAAGAAATGCTGAGAGTTAAAAGTCTATGTACAGGTAATGTTAATTGGGTACAGCATACCCTGTATGTAACTGGGACATAACTCTTGTTTAGAGAAGTGGGACAAAAGTAAGTGTGCTCAAGAAAGATGTTTGAACAGACTGTCTTAGTTTGGGTTTTATTGCTATGAAGAAACATCATCATCATGCCAACTTTTATAAAGGGAAGCATGTCATTTGGGACTGGCTTACAGTTCAGAGGTTTAGTCCATTTTTATGGTGGGAAGCTCGGCAGCATTCAGGCAGATGTGGTCTTGGAGAAGGAGCTGAAAGTTCTGCATCTTGATAGAACACAGCAGGAGAGACTCTGTGCCACACTGGGCAGAGCCTGAGCATATAAGTGACAGTGACACATTGTCTAACAAGGCCACACTTACTCCACTAAGGCCATGCCTTCTAATAGTGCCACTCCCTACGGTCCAAGCATTCAAACACTTCAGTCCAGGGGGTCATACCTATTCAAGCCACCACATCCCACACCCTGGCCTCCATAGGCTTGTAGCCATAGCATTCTGCAAATTGCATTTAGTCTAACTTCAAAAGTCCCTGTAGCCTACCACAGTCTCAACTGTTTCAATCTCTTCTGAGATTCATGCAGTCTCTCAAGTGTAATCCCCTATGAGACCAAAACAAAACAAAACAAAAAAAACAGATTGCATACTTCCAACATACAGTGGCACAGGATATACATTGCTGTTCCATGGTGGAGGAAAAAGAGTATACTGAGGAAACACTGGACTAAAGCAAGACAGTAAACCAGCTGGGAAAACTCCAAACTCTGTATCTCCATGTCTTATGAATCTCAGACTCCTTTCAGCTTTTTTGACTGCAACACATTTGTTTGTCTTGGTCTGGTTCCACTCACTGTTGGTAGTTTTTCTTGGCATGTATCTGATGTCTCTGACATCTCTAACCTTTCGGTATCTCTAAGCAATCCAAGCTTCGCCTTCACAGAGTCACACAATGGTCTTTCACAGGTTCACACGACCGCCTCTCTAGGCATCCATGCAGGGGCACCCCTGCCACATACCTGGCCTCAGAAGCTTTCCTTAGCCAAGGAGAGAGATTCTGTAGCCCCTTTCTTCTATCCTTGACTCTAAAGCCAGAACCACATTCCTGAAGTTACCCAGTTTTGCTGCTTGCTGGTATTAGAACATGGCCCCTTGTTCAATTACATCTTCATGGGATTTCTGATTTTGATGGTTTCATTCACTGCCTAAACTTAGTTATTCTGGAACTTGCCTTGTGCCGTAAACTTAGATCTGCATGTCTCTGTTTCCTGAGTGCTGGGATTGAAGGCATATACCATGCCTTGCCCTAAGCTTTTCTTTACTTCCTTTTCACAAGATAGAAGCTTCACTGGGTGGGATCTTGCCCCAAGATCTCAATTCCATTTAGTGTCTTTAATCTGTTTTTCTCCTTTAACACAGGATTCAGCTTTATTCCACTTTCTGGTGCTCCTTTAATCCTTGAACCAGACATTTTGTATTTTTATTTGCTCACTTGCTACATTTCATAAAAATGTTCTTCATAAGAGTAAACCATGGTATAGAGTCTATACTAGGCTGTTCTGAGATTTTCTTTGCCAGTGCAATTAATCCTATTCTCTTCACCTTAGCCTTAAGCAGACTCTTTGGACAAGGGTAAAAAAGCAGCCACAGTCTTCACCAAAGTATCACAAGAACAATCTCTAGGCAACATACTAAAATTCTTCTTCTCTGAAAACTCTTAAGTAAGGCCCCCATAGTTCAAATCACCCTCAGAACACTGTCTTCCGTGCTTCTAGCATGGCCCATTATGCCCTAGTTTAGAGCATTTTACTACTTAACTCATCCAAAGTACCAAAACCCACATTCCTCCAAACACGAAGTATTGTTAGGTCTATCACAGCAATACTCAACTTTTGGCACAAACTTCTGTCTTAGTTAGAGTTTTATTGCTGTGAAGAGACACCATGACCATAGCAACTCTTATAAAGGGAAACATTTAACTGGTGCCAACTTGCTGTTTCAGAGGTTTAGTGCATTATGGTCATGGCAGGAGGCAGGTCAGAGCATAGGCTGATATGGTGATGGAGAAGGAGCTTACCTAAAAGGAGCAGAAGGAGACTGTGTGCTACACTGGACATAGCCTGAGCATAGCAGACCTCAAAGCCACTCCTCACAGTGACACCGTTTGTCTGACAAAGCCACAACTCCTAATAGTGCCACTCCCTATGGGCCAAGCATTCAAGCACATGAGGCTATGGGGGCTACACCTATTCAAACCACCGCACAGATATAAAATATAAGATTGCATTTTTTATTAAAAAGCTCAAATATTATGGATAAAAATGGATTTTGTGTGATGAAACAAAAATTTTGTCCTAAGAATGAAAAAAGAAAATAGAAAAATGAGGATAAAGCTAAAAACTAAGTCTCAGAAGGTCTGAATCAGTTATACAAGGCTTATAGAAGATGGGACCTAAGGATGTTTAATGATTAAAGTTTATAAATTCCTATGGTTATAGTGGTCTACTTATACTAACAAAATCTAAATATGTATGTCTAATCACTTATGTCTTTGCTAACTTTGTTAAGCTTTATGATATTTTTATTAAAAATATGCTGTAAAAGTATCAGAAAAATAAAGTTTCTAGTCTCTCCATGAACTTCATTCATGGTTTAAAGTTTATTTTTGAGACTAAAAGAGTATCAATTTAGAAATTGTAATTTTTAAGTCTTAAAAATATAACAGAGTAAAATCATAAAATTCTAATCTAATAAGAATTTTTAATTTACTATAAACAATTAAAACAGAGATAATTATGACATAAAAATTTAATGGTCAGTCTTTTTATACATTATCAAATTCCTTAATGTGCTAAGAACTGTTTGCTGTCATGCTGAGTACAAATGTAATTCAGTTATAGAAAAAAAGGGTAGAGGGAAAGACCAATTTATATCTTCCATTATATAATCTTCTGTGTATGCTGTCAAAATTTAGTCTAGTCTCTTTATAAATTATGGAATTCTTTAATGTTCTCAGTACTAATGTGCTAAGTACTAATATAATTCAGCTATAGAGACCAATTTATATCTCCCATTAAATAATCTTCTATATACATTTTCAAAATTAAGTCTAGCACAAGTAACTCAAAGCAAGTTTAAAGTAAACTTACAGTTTGTTTAATGTGAAATAATATTAAATATCAGATGTACTATAAAACTGGTTATGAAAAAATTAATGCTTGAGTAAAATGGGTTAAAATCACAATACACATGCATAGCAGGATACAACCATGACCGGGTAGTGCCATTCCCCTCAGATAGGGCACCAGAGTAAGTTGCATGCTAGCCTCATTACAGGATGAAGATGCTTATGGAAGTAAACCCCACCAGGAGTCTGCTGTTCCTGTCTCCAGCTGTAAAAGCCTGACCTGCTCCGCCTATGAAAGCCAGACCAGGAAAACCTCCTCCTTGTCTGTAGGGAAGATTAATCATTCCTCATGTCTCACTTGGAAGAGGAATGGATTCTCTTGTCTAGTTGAAGATATTACAGTCTACACCACATCCTAAGCATCTAAACAGCAGAGAGGCAAATAGAAATTACTCTGCTTTCAATGTCTCCATAACTGACATATGGGGATGCTGTGAACAGGGCAACTTTGTACCTAAGCCACCACCTGACTGGAACTGGACTTGTGCCCCAGTTCAATTAGTCATGCCTTTACCCTGACTTTCATTATTTCTTTTAAAAGCTAATTCCAGGGTCCATAAGCCAACCACTCATGTTCCTTGATTAAAGAAGGCTACCAGACACTTGATCATCAAACTTAGAGCTTTGAGAAAGTATTCAGAATATCCAAGTGATGAAATTTTCTAGATGATCCTATAAAAACTAAAATAGGATTCTATTTCTTTCTTAAATTGCTAACCAGAAGCTGAACTTAACTGTTAAAAGTAACTATTATTTCCCTGAGGTAATTGTCATCTCAGAAGCTTACTGTCTCCATCTGTTAAACTAGATCTAGTTCTAGAAGCTTCCAGACTCCGTACAATCTAATCTAGGCCTTGAAAGTTTCAGCCTCTGAGAGCTATTGCTGAAGAATCTCACCCTTTCTTGTTCTTTCTGAACTCTAGCTGGCTGGCTCAATTCAGGTGTTCTAGCTCAAACTCCTCTCCAAGCTGACTGATTCAAACTGGTTTCTCTCTCAGCTTCTGACCAGATTGTTCTGCATGGCTTCAAACTAACTCTAGCAATCTGTTCTAATCTTCTGTCTGCTCATTCTCTGGCTTGTTCTGTCTTCAGCTGTGTCTAGTTTGTTCTCTCTTCAACCCCTCTCTGTAAAACTCTCCACGTAAAACTGTCTATGAGTTCCACAATTTGAACTGCCATGAACTCAACTCCACTGCATTCTCCTTAATTCACTGACTTAACCAAACCCTGAACACAACTGACTAGAACTCCGAGATCTGCAAGCCTCACTTTCTCAAATGCAGGGATTAAAGGTGCACACTATGATAGATGGACATAAGCATTTCTTTACCTGAAACTTGCTCTATACCAGAGTGAACTTGAACTCAGAGATCTGTTTGTCTCTGTCTCTTGGGATTAAAGGCATTAAAGACATGTCTGTACTCTAGCCAGAGTAGCTATGATGCTTGGCTATAATCACTCTACATTTAACTGACTTCCTTTACAGAGCTCCTGGGTATTTTCTCCTTATACAAGAGTCTGACACAACAAATGGCTGACTAAACTTATCTTGTCCTTCTGTGTAACTCTTGATACACGGTCCAGCCAGTTGTATAATTTTATTTCCCCTTACTAAAAACAATTGTGTAAATCACGATGTTAAGTGCTTAATGTTCGGAACAGGCTTGTAATACAGAAGAAACAATGGATAACTCTGAACTTATGGTGGCCAATAAAAAATGTCTCAAGCTTTTCCACAAAACAATGGCCTTCTATCTTCATATCAACAATGACAAAAATAATCAATCTTGCTAACATCTATGGCAAAGTGTGCTCTATTTTTAGTTTTCTTTTTTCTTTTTACATATATATGTATGTATGTATGTATATATATATATATATATATATATATATATATATATATATATATATATATATATATATATCAACTAAGGCTGGCTCGCTGCTCTTTGTGTGAGCAGAAGAAGGACATATGTAACTCTTCATGCATGTCATATGAAGAGTGGCTTCTAATAATAATTCACAATGATTTTACAACCAACAAGAAGCATGGTTTATGCATAGACATTCATGCCTCAGACAGTCTCAGAGCTATTGCCATGTAGTGGGATTATCAATATAAGTTACCTGCTTGTTCCCACCCTCCCTCCCTTATCCCCTCTCCCTCCATCCCCTAGTTCTCAGAAAGGGGATCCCTCCTCTCCTAACATCTGACCTCAGCCTATCAAGTCTCATCTGTACTACCTGTATCCTCTTCCTCTATGGCTGGGCAAGGCCATCCTGCCAGGGGGAAGTGACCAATGTTGGTGGGCTAGAGTCCATGACCAAAGTAGTCCTTACTCCCCATATTGTGGAACTCACAAGTAGACTGTGCTGCCTATCTACTACACCTGAGCAGAGGGTCTAGGTCCACATCATACATGGTCCTTGGTTGGTGCATCAGTTTCAGTACTTAACCTGTATTATATAGTTATTTTCCCTTTATAAGTGAGTATGTGCTATCCATGTCTTTCTGGGATGAAAGTACCTCTCTCAGGATGATCTTTTCTAGCTCTATCCATCTGCCTGAACATTTCAAAATGTCCTAATTCTTAATAGCTGAGTGGTATTCCATTGTGTAAATGTACCATAGTTTCTTTATCCATTCTTCAGCTGATGGACATCTAGGTTGTTTCCAGAGTCTGGCTTTTTGAATAAAAATGCTATGGACATAGTTGAGCCAGTGTCCTTGCTATATGGTGAAACATCTTTCAGGTATATGCCCAGGAGTGGTATGGCTAGGTCTTGAGGTAGAATTATTCCCAATTTTCTGAGAAAGCATTAGATTGATTTCCTAAGTAGTTGTACAAGTTTGCACTCCCACCAGCAATGGGGGAGTGTTCCCGTTTCTTCAAATCCTCACCAGCATGTACTGTCACTTGAGTTTTTGATCTTAGACATTCAGATAGGTATAAAATGGAATCTCAGAGTCATTTTGACTTGCATTTCCCTGATGACTAGAGATGTTGAGCATTTCTCTAAGTAAGTGTTTCTCACTCATTCATTATATCTCTGTTATGAATTCTTGGTTTAGCTCTGTACCCCATTTTTAATTGGGTTTTTTGGTGTGATGGTATTTAAGTACTTGAGTTCTTTATATATTTTGGATATTTGCCCTTTGTCAGATGTAGAGTTGGTGAAGATCTTTTCCAATCTGTAGGCTGTCATTTAGTTCTGTTGAGATTGTCCTTTGCCTTAGAGAAGCTTTTCAGTTTCATGAGGTCCCATTTATTAATTGCTAATCTTACAGCCTGAGATGTTGGTGTTCTGTTGAGTAAATTGTCTCCTGTGCCAACGTGTTCAAGGCTCTTCCCTACTTTTTCTTCTAACAGATTTAGTGTGTCTGATTTTATGTTGAGATCTTTAATCCATTTGGACTTTAGTTTTGTATAGGATGATAAATATTAATCTATTTGCATTTTTCCACTTGTAGCCATCCAGTTAGATCAGCACCATTTGTTGAAGACACTACCTTTTTTCCATTGTATAGATTTGGCTTCTTTGTCAAAAATCAAGTGCCCATAGGTTTATGGATTTATTTTCTGGTTTTCAATTCTATTCCATTGATCAACCAGCTTATTTCTATTCCAGTACCATGCTCTTTTTATTACTGTTGTTCTATAGTACAACTAGAGATCTGGGATGGAGACTTCTCTGGAAATTTTTTTTGTACAGCTTTGTTTTAGCTATTCTGTTTTTTCATTTGTTTTGTTTTTCCATATGAAGTTGAGAATTTAATTTCCAAGGTCTGTAAAGAATATGTAGGAATTTTTATGGGAATTGCATTGAATCTGTAGATTGCTTTTGATAAGAGGGTCATTTTTATTATGTTGATCCTCGTGTTCCATGAACATGGGAGATCTTTCCATCTTTTGATATTTTCTTCAATTTCTTTCTTTAGAGACTTGAAGTTTTTTCATACAAGACTTTCACTTGCTTAGGTAAAGTTACACCATGATACTTTAAATTATTTGTGGCTATTGAGAAGGGTATAGTTTCCCTAATTTCTTTCTTGGCCCATTTGTCATTTTTATACAGCAGGGTTACTGATTTTTTTTTTAGTTGATTTTTTATCCAACCACTTTGCTGAAGGTGTTTATCAGCTGTAGGAGTTCCTTGGTAGAACTTTTGGGGTCACTGATTTATAGTATCATATTGTCCACAAATAGTGATAATTTCACTTCTTCCTTTCCAAATTGTAACCCATTGGTTTCCTTTAGTTTTCTTATTGCCCCAGCTAGGACTTCAAGTACTATATTGAAAAGAAATGGAGTAAATGGAAGCCTTGTCATGTTCCTGATTTCACTGGAATTGATTTTTCTCCATTTAATTTGATGTTGGCTTTTGGGTTGCTGTATATAGCCTTTATTTTGTTTATATACATGCCTTGTATCTCTGATTTCTCCAATCAGACTATAAACATGAGTGAATGTTAGATTTTGTCAAATGCTTTTTGGCATCTAAGGAGATATTTTTCTTTCAGTCTGTTTATATGATGGATTACATTGATGGGTTTCTGTATATTGAACCACCCCTACATGCCTGAGATGAAGCCTACTTTGTCATGATGAATGATACTTTTGATGTGTTCTTGGATTCAGTTTGTGATTATTTTATTGAGTATTTTTGCATCTATGTTGACAAGAAAAACTGATCTAAAATTCTCTTTCTTTGTTGGGTGTTTGTGTGGCTCAAGTATAGAGGTGAGTGTGGCCTCATAGAATGAGTTTGGTAATGTTCCTTCTGATGCTATTTTGTAGAAGAGTTTGGAAAGAATGGGCATTAGGTCTTTGAAGATCTGGTAGAATTCTGTGCTGAATTCATCTGGTCCTGGGAGGGTTTTTTATTTTGGTTATTTGTTTTTTGTTTTTTTTGTTTTGTTTTGTTTTGTTTTTTTTTTGGTTGTAAGAGTGTTGATGACTGCCTGTATTTTCTTAGAAGATATAGTACTATTTAATATCTTTATCTGATCTTGATTTAATTTTGGTAGTTTGTATCTGTCAAGAAAATCATCCATTTCTTTTAGATTTTCAAATTTTGTGGCATATAAGCTTTTGAAGTAAGCCCTAATGATTCTTTGGATTTCCTTGGTGTCTGTTGTTCTGTCTCCCTTTTCATTTCTGATTTTGTTGATTTGAATACTCTCCCTCTGCCTTTTAGTTAGTTTGGCTAAGGGTTTGTCTATCTTGTTGATTTTCTCAAAGAATTAGCTCTTGGTTTCATTGATTCTTTGAATTGTTCTCGTTGTTTCTAATTTATTGATTTCCACCCTGAGTTTGATGATTTCCAGCTGTCTGCTCCTTTTTGGTGTGTCTGTTTCTTTTTGGTCTAGAGCTTTCACATGTGCTGTTAAGTGGCTAGTGTGGGATCTCTCCAATTTCTTAGTGGTATAAACTTTCCTCTTAGCACTGCTTTCATCATGTCCTATAAGTTTGGATATGTTGTACCTTCAGTTTCATTAAACTTTAGGAAGTTTTTTTATATCTTTTTTTTATTTTACCCCTTACCCAGAAGTCATTGAGTAGGGAGTTGTTCAGTTTCCATGAGCTTGTAGGCTTTCTGTTCTTTCTGGTTTTATTGAGTTCCAGCTTTAATGTATGGTAGTCTGATAAGATGCAAGTGATTATTTTAATTTTGTTCTATTTGTTGGAGTTTGCTTTGTGAGAAAGCATGTCATCAATTTTGGAGAAAGTTCTGTGAGGTGCTCAGAATGAAGTGTATTCTTTTGTGTTTGGGTAGAATGTTCTGTAGGTATTGTTAGGTCCATTTGATTCATGACATGTATTAGTTTCATTATTTCTCTGTTAAGTTTCTGTCTTGATGATCTATCTATTGGGGAGAGTGGGGTGTTTAAGTCTCTCACTATTAATATGTTGGTTTCAATGTGTGATTTAAGCTTTACTAATTTTTTAAATGAATGTAGGTGCTCCTGAATTTGGGGCATAGATGTTCAAAATTGTCCTCTTGGAGTATTTTTCCTTTGATGAGTACGTCTTCATCTCTTTTGATTAGTTTTGGTTGAAAGTCTGTTTTATTAGATACTAGGATGGCTACTCAGCTTGATTATTGGATCTGTTTGCTTGGAATATCTTTTCCAGCCCTTCTTTCTTAGGTAATGTTTATCTTTATTGCTAAGGTGTGTTTCCTATATGCAGTAGAATGATAGGTCCTGTTTTCTTATCCATTCTGTTAGCCTGTGTCTCTTTATTGGGGAGTTGAAGCCATTGATGTAGAGAGATATTAATGACCAGTGGTTGTTGGTTCCTGTTTTGGTGGTAAAGTGTGTGTGTGAGCTTCCTTTCCTTTATTTTTTCAGATGTGAGGTTATTTATTTCATTTGTTTTCCTGGGTGAACTCATCCTCCTTGGGTTGAAGTTTTCCTTCTAGTATCTGCTGTAGGGCTGGATTTGTGGCTAGGTACTGTTTAAACTTGGCTTTGTCATGGAATATCATGCTTTCTCCATCTAGGTGATTGAAAGTTTTGCTGGGCATAGCAGTCAGGGTTGGCATCTATGGTTTTTACTGTCTGTATGACATCTGCCTAGGCCCTTCTGGCTTTCATAGTCTCTGTTGGGAAGTTAGGTGTAATTCTGATACATTTGCCTTCATATGTGACTTGGTTTTTTCTCTTGTAGCTTTTAACATTCTTTCTTTGTTTTTTATGTTTAGTGTTTGATTATTATATGGCAGGATGATTTTCTTTTCTGGTCCAAGCTATGTGGAGTTCTGTAGGCTTCTTGTATACTTATGGACATTTCTTTCTTTGGATTGGGGAAGTTTTTTTCTATGATTTTGTTGAAAATGTTTTCTGGGCCTTGGATCTGGGGGGTCTTTTTTTTCTTCTGTTCCTATTATTCTTAGATTTGGTCTTTTCATAGTGTCCCAGATTTCTTGGATGTTCTGTGTCAGGAGCTTTTTAGATTTAACATTTTCTTTGACTGTTGTATCAATTTCTTAAGTTATATCTTCTATACGTGGGATTCTTTCTTCCATCTCTTGTATTCTGTTGGATGCTTGTATCTGTAGATTCTATCTTCTTCCCTAGGTTTTCCATTTCCAGGATTGTCTCAAATTGTGTTTTCATCATTGTTCTCATCTCCATTTTTAAGTCTTGAGTCCTTTTATTTATGTCTTTCTCCTATTTGATTGTAGTTTCCTGTCTTTCATGAATTTCTTTAAGTGATTTGTTCAATTCTTTCATCTCTTCCTTTGTGTATTCTTATTCTACTTTTAGTGATTAATTTTCTTCCTTTAAGGTCTCCATCATTTTCATTACCTCAGATTTGAAATTTTTCTCCTGTGTGTCAAATGATATCTTATCACCAGGGCTTGTTGGGGTGGCCGGACTGTTGGTTTCTGGTGGTATCAAATGGTCCTGGGAGTTCTTGCTTGTGTTCTTACTCTGAGATCTTAACATTGTGATGTCTCTGGTGTTTACTAGTTTGGCAATCTCTGATGGTCAGACAGTTTGGGCATAGGAATAGACAATAGGGATTTGCCCTCACGCCCTACTCATTTCTGCTGAGATCACTGTCTCTTTGGTTCCCTGCTATGACTGAGGGAGATTAGTCACCTCTGTTTATTCACTGAGTCTGTTGGCTCCCTGATCGTGAACCAGGTAAGATGGGTAGAAGGCAGAAAGCTATCAGGCCAGAGAGCTGCTCCAGTGGGCCAGCTTGTCTCTAGGTGTCAGAGGGCGATGTGCAACCCTGGTGCTTTAGCTGACCACAGCTCTGGGCCCCAGAGGTCAAAAGTTGCACTCCAACCGGGCACGCATCCATGCCTGCTGGAAGTGGGGACATTTCTGTGGGTTGGCCTGGAGACCTGAGGTCATCTCTGCTTGTTTTCTATGCAGCCTCCAATGGGCCAGCAGCCTCAGACTCTGGAGTTTCAGCAACTACCATTTAGTTGTCTCTGGCCTCTGGAGGTCAGAAGTTACCTTCCCACTAGGCGTGCTGCTGCCAGACCCTGGCATGCTCCCATGCTCCCACAGGCCTTTTAGGGATATCAGCTGATGTGGATCATCTTTGCTTGTTAGTTCTTTGTCACAGATGGGACTGGCTTGTAAGCCAAGGGCAGATGGAGAGAAATCCAAGCCTAAAGCTGGTCAGTTGCCTCAAGGGCCTTATCCAGATAGCTGCTAATGTGGGTTTTTGCCTGTGCCCATTTTGGCTCTGTCTGTTTGTTCTCTATCCCAGATGGGCCAGGCTGGTAATCAGTGGATGAGTGGAGAGAGATCCCAGCCCGAAGCCATTCACTCTGGTGTCCCACAGGTGTCTTAGGGATATCAGTGGTGAAGGCTGTGGCCACACTTGACTCACCGTCATTTCTTCTGTGTCTTACACAGCCCAGCTGGTAAGCCATAGGTGGGCAGAGAGCTTTCTAAGCCCACAGCTGCCCATATGCCTTACCCAGTTAGGAGCTAATGTGGGTTGTGGCCTGAGCCTGACTCTGCTCTCCAGACTCAGTTTCACTGCTCTGATCCCATCTTCCCCAGGGGCCCTGCTGTGCCAGCTCAAGTATTCTGAGGAGTGCAGGGTGCTCAAAGCTTGTGACTCTCCAACCTGGAGTCACGCAGCCATCATTGGAGGGGGAAGTTGATTCTGTTCTTCCCCCAACTCCTTCTTATCAGTCTATTTCTCAGCCTCTGATCCTCTGCTCCCTAGACATGGCACACTGGGCACTGCCATCTTGGTTCCTCACAAAGTATGTTCTTTATATGGCTTTCTTGCTTGATCTTTTTCTCCAATACTTATTGGAGAAAACTGTTTTCTCAATTAAACCTTTGGCAAGAATTATAATAGTACTAATGGTCTCATTTTTTATGATACAGAGTCTACCTTCTTTGCATGGCATGAATGCATGCTATCACTAAATGGCAGTCTTATGTTCTGGGCCATCTACTAAGATTTTTATGGCCCGCTGCATGGACCCTCCTCTGTCACACTCTGACTACTGCCCTTTTGGTATTGCATCTTTGTCAGCTCAAAGCACTTAAGAGAGATCAATGTCTCCAAAGCCCTGAAAAAGTTTGGATGACTTCTTAGAGAGGGTCTAAGGGGCCATCTAATCTATCTCCTTTCTTAAAATTCTGGGCATGTTTTCAGGAGTCGGAACTAAAACAGCTGGACTGAAGCCTTCTTTGCATCTATTAAACTCTCTGTCTCACCAGCTCTCAGAAAACCTTCAAGAAATTTCAAATCAAATGTCAAGGCTGAACATATTTCAGAAACAACAAAAATTTTGGCTGCTGCAGCATTCCAAGAGTAAGGATGAGTACTGTGCCCTCCTGCATGAATGATGCTGCTTCTTTACCAACCCAATCCTAACTGGTTTGAGATGGAGCCCAAAGAGACAGGGACCAGACATAAAATTCAAGCTTAAGCCTCCTATTATGTATGGGCTTTTGGTTCTTTCCCAGTCTGGCTCCTCCCCCTTCATGATTTCCTTCTTATTATTTCCATACTTATGTTTACAACCCGTCTTTTAAATGTCTTACTTACTGAACCCACATCCTTTATAATAACCATACTTCCTCTTACATCCAAACAACATGTTTCATATAAGCTCTCTCAATGGCTCTCACCCTACATCAGCTCCAGTTCCTCTGGGAGAGAATCTCCCCTTGCTCTGTGCTAGTGAACATGGTCTCTTTGGCGCAGTTAGACTCTGCTGTTTGTCTTTCCTTTGGGCTCTTTAAGCTGCCTCAGAATGGTTACTCCAAATTAGCTTGCATAGAATTTCAACAAGTGATGTCATACTTCATAAAGTAATTTCTTTCTTGTTGTTTCCTCTAGTTCCCCTTATTTTCAAACTCATAGTGCCATTTGGGGAGACTTTTCATGCTTCCAGGATGCAGGTCTAAGAATACAATTTAAGTTGGCCAATGAGAACACTATATTCTCTGAGCCGTCACCAATTATCTAAAGAAAAGATAAGACTCCTATCCTGGGCTAACATTAATGCTAATCAATCCCAGGTCCTGACACATTGCTCTAATCATGGCAGATCTAAGTGTACATCCAGGGTAAATCAGGGGGTATCAAATACATCTGTGCCAATTGAGATTCCTCACTAGGCAGGTTGTGGCTGCTGATGCTAACACTTTGCTTCTGGCAGAGGGCCTACCTAAAAGTAGGTTTAGAAAAAAATGGAGCCAAGATATACAGGGAGAAGACCCCTGGTGGCATCACTGGACACCTTGATCCCACCAAACCCAAGGCAAGACCCTTTCAGTTACATGTGACAGTACAATTTCTCTTATGACTAAAGTGACTTGAATCCCAATTGCTACAAACGTGTCTTTCAGTATGCAAACCAGTGTAGTTATGTCTTAGCCACTCATGCTTATGCTTGTGCTCAGCACCCTTCTACGCCTTTCATCATTAGTACTTAAGTCTTGCCTGTTTATAATATCTGGTGCTTATGTTTTGATTTCTTCACAAATCCTGTCTTTCCCACCAGAAATCAAAGTACTTTTAGTTACTTAATTCAGTGGTGTCAAAAGTGTTTATTTCATTGTGCAGAAGGTGGTAGATACTCATGTTCACCAAAGTAGACTTCTTCTGTCCTTATGAAAAGTACACCTTAACAAAAAAAATGCACAAATATTTCTGATTGATTATCCTTCCCATTGCAGATTTGGTTTCATCTTGGAATTTATTCATGAGCACATTCAGAGAATTTAAGATCAAATGAAGAAATGAAAGGAAGCAAGATAGGACAAATCCTCTATTCCTTCAGATTTATTTTAAAAAGAGAGTTGGATGTCAGATATGGAAACAACGTCCCACCCCAGGATCTGCCCACCTCTTGTCCCCTGCTCACTCCTCTCCTCTAACCACCCCTGGCCCCACTCACACCTGGCTCTGTCCACCCCTAGCCCCTGCCCACTCCTGGTCTCTGATCACCCTGACCCATGCCAACCCCTAAACCCTGTCCATCTCATGGCACATGCCCACCCTGACCCATGCCCACTCTTGGCCCCTTCCCATCCCAGCCGCTGCCCACCTCCTCTCCACTGCCCACCCCTGGCCTTTATCCACACCTGGCACATGCCAACTCCTAGCCTCTGCTCACCTCTGGCTCCTATCCACCCATGGCCTCTAGCAATCTCTGGCCCCTACACATTACCTGGCACTGCCAATCCATGTCCCCTGTTTACCTCATGGCCCTTGCCAACCCCTAGTTCTGCCCAGCATGACCCCTGATCAATATCTTCAAATTAATTCAGCCTTTGATTCATAAAATTTTCCTAACAAGTTGTAAGTATGCCTTCTTACACTCACACGCTGATTGAATCGGCTGCTGACTGTTTGGCATATACCTTGGAACAGTTGATCCAACTGTAGACATTTTCTCTAAGCTCCAATGATTTTCTCATGTGAGGTGCCTCCCAAATCCTGCCCTATTTAAAATCCAGACACAGATGCTGGCCATAAGCCTTTGGCTGAAAGACTAACATGGTATTTAAAAAGTAAAAGACTTTGGTCTCCTTTGTCCAACAAAGTTCAAATTTCCCCTGCAGCAATAAACACCTTATCTGAGGAGTGTGTGGTATGGGCTAAAGTCTTCAACCATGAAATTATATGACTCTAGTTTGACCTCTGCTTTTCTCCAGTGAATCTCACGCATAGCATACAAACAGCAGCTCTGGGCTGTTTCTGTGATCCAGCCAGTGAGCTGCATAAATCTTCAGGCCTGTGGACTCTTGTATGAAGGCACCCCAGAGACGGGGACATCTTTATCTGTCCTCACTTACATGGAACAGGAATGAACAGCCTCTGGGGCTCGTGCTGTGTGATATATGTATCTGGGAGGCTTTCTACTCCTGCCTCAGGCAGGACAGTCAGCTCGCTCCTGCAGAATGTTGGAGGCAGGGCCCAGCACAGGAGGCAGCAGTGACATGTCATGGAAGAATGTCACCTGCGTGGTCTGACCATACCCAGGCTCTGACAGAGACTTGTGCAATTCATTAATGCTAGCTAGCGTCAGGGTCAGAGCACAGTCATCACAGTGGCATAAGCTCGTTATCGATGCAGAATGCAAAGCCCCATTCTAGACATGCCCAGCCAGCATCTTCACTGTGTGAGCCACGCTGTGCCACCACGCCCACTGTGTGATGAGATCTGTGTGATGAGTCCCTGTTACACTGTCTCTTGATTTCTGCTCTGTTAACTGAAGCTCACATTTATCTCATTAGTAAAAGGTAATAAATTCCTGGAGATATCAGGAATGTTGCTGATATCAGCAACATCAGCCTGTGACGTTGCTGGATTGTAATTGAGTAGCTGGCATTGGAATATTAGTCATGCATTCCCAAAACAGTCAAGGGATCATGAGAGGTAGATGGGATGGCAGAAGCGAGAAGGGGGATTGACTTAATCTGGTTCCCAAATGGTGGAGCTGGCAGGTATAAAATCTGTGAGATAAATGTAAACCGTGATGTCTCACATGACACTCTCAAGCCTGGGAGCAGGAGAACTACTCTCTCAGTTCGGATATAACTTCCTTCTCAGACTTTGGACTTCAGACTCTCCAACTGGTTGGGCCAGACTCACCCTGGGTAGGTGAAGCTGCCCACTCTGGTTAAAGTCTATATGTTGGAAATCCCAATGACTTGTAAAAGCATCTACCTGCAAGCACATAGATGTGGCATTGTTAGGCCAAAATAACTCACTTTAGGACTGAGGTGCCTGTGTCGCCAGTTCACCAGCCAGGTGCTTGCAACTAAGATGGGGGCCAGAGGACTGAAAATGCTTAGATTGCCTGCACTCCACCCCCAAGTTTGGCTGTGAATCTCAGCACCTGCTTTGCTGGATCCCCCACTGGGTGGAGTCATTCAGAGGACCCCTATGATAGGCTCCCATTCCTATTCCTTCTCTTAAACTGCTTCTTAAACTCTTAAACTGGTGTGTATTCTATTTGCCCTTCTGAGCAAGAAATAGGCATTCTCCCCAGGGTCCTCCTGGTTACTTAGTTTCATTGGGTCTGTGTATTGTAGTGTGGTTATCCTGTATTATGTGGCTAATATCCACTTATAACTGAGTTTATACCATTCGTGTTTTTCTGGGGCTAGAGTACCTCACTCAGGATGATCATCCATTCACCTGCAAATTTCATGATTTCCTTGTTTTTAAATAGCTGGAGGTAGTATTCCATTGTTTAAATGTACTACAGTTTCTTTATCCATTCTTCAGTTGAGGGACATCTAAGTTGTTTCCAGTTTCTGGTTCTATGAACATAGTTGGGCAAACATCCTTGTTGTATGGTAGAGCATCTTTTGGGTATGTACCAAGGAGTAGAATAGCTGGATCTTGAGGTAGCATTATTCCCATTTTTTTTTTCCAGAAAGCACCAGATTGATTTCCAAAGTGGTTATACAAGTTTGCACTCACACCAGCAATGGAGGGGTGTTCCCCTTTCTCCTCATCCTCACCAGCTGGAGGGGACAGGAGCTCCATAAGGAGAGTAATGAAGCCAACAAATCTGGGCTGGAGGCTGGGGTGTGTGTTTGCATGCAGAGACTGATGCACCAATCAGATTAAACTAGATAAGTAACAAGTAAGAGCTTGGAGAGGATGCTTCATTCTCATTCAGAAGATCAAATAGGACAGACACCCGAAGCAGTTGAAGAGCAGGAACAGGATAGAAGCCTACCATAGAAGTCTTCTGAAAGATTCCACCCAGCAGAGGATCAAAGCAGATGCTGAGACTCGCAGCCAAACTCTGGGGTAGAGCACAGGGAGTTTTATGGAAAAGTCAGGGGATAGAAGAACCTGGAGGGGACAGGAGCTCTACAAGGAGACCGATAGAGCCCACAGATCTGGGGCAGCAGATGTACTTTTGGGAGATGCTACAGAGACTGAAATACCAACCAAGGACCACACATGGTGAGGACCTAGACCCTCTGCTCAGATGTAGTCAATAGGCAGCACAATCTCCTTGTGGGTCTCATAATACAGGGAGTAGGAGCTACCTTTGACATGGACTCTGGTACCCACTCATTGATCACTTCCCCTTGGCAGGGTGGCCTTACCAGGCCACAGAGGAAGAGGATGCAGGCAGTCCAGGTGAGACTTGATAGACTGAGGTCAGATGATAGAGGGAGAAGGCTCCCTCTTTCTGAGGACTAGGGGAGGGGGAAGACGGCATGAGGGAGGGAGGGTGGGACCATGAGGCAATGAGGGAGGGAGTTACAATTGAGATGTAAACTGCACAAATAAAACATGCACATGCGCATGCAACACACACATACAAACACACACACACACACACAGACACACAGACAAAGAAAATGCTTAGAGACATGTCTTCCACACAGTGAGACATACTGGCTTTCCACTTTATTTAAAAGCATTAGCATTGTTCAAGAAATAGAGCAAAGCATCGCCTCCCGGCCCCCGTTGCCTTTTTGTTGTTGAATGGAATATAAAGTGCTCTGGGTGGAGAGAGACTTCAAGGTCTCACCAGGGCTTGATGTATGCCACTCATGTGCTTGCCACTAGAATGCCTTTCCCCTAGTTCACAGCGTATATCACTTATGCCTAGGTGCATTTTTTTAGATCAATATGGTTCTTTTATAAGGTAATCAACTTATAAAAGTAATCACTGTACTCCGCCATAAATACAACCCCATGTTGCTAGCCTTAAATGCATAAGTGTATTTGTAAATAAATGGACTAAAGTGGCATTGATAAAGTCCCCCAAAATGCCACCTGCAAAGTGTGTTCCTTACAGATTTATCTCCCTTCCTAAAATGAGCAAGGTACAAAAGTCACGCAGGGGGCTCTCCTTGAAAAATTGGAATAATTGAAAGAAAATGGAAAAGGAAAACTCTCATTACTGCTTGGTTTGCTGCTATTTAAGGATCCCTCTGTGTAGCAGCCACCATGCCTGGCTGTGACCATGCCGTCCCTCTGGGAAACACAAGTTTAGGTGGTGCCTGACAACCATGGGGCAGTGCCCAGAGTATACCTAGACTTTCCCTGTGATGAGTGACACGTGACCCTCTGATGCAGATTGCAACAATTCCTTCAGATATCAACTACAACTGATCAACCGTTCCCATTCGCCTCCAGCCACATAAGAAATGCTTCTTGGGACACTCAGGCTATGGCATTACCTCTACTCACATCCTCTGTCACAGCTTCCCAGAAGGATAAACATGGACTTTTGAGGATGCTGGGAAACTCTACAGATGTACCTTCAGTTGTTGATGTCATATCCTCTGTGTACAATAACCTTGTCAAACTTCAAACCTGACCATTGGCTAGATCTGGGTAGGGGTTTAAAGTTTTACAGCCTGTATTGTCCTTGACTGCTGCCTTAGTTTGAGCGGGACCCCTGGGCCCAAATCTGTCTATCATAATGTTCTACTAGTAGGTTTCTAGGACCCTCTGGATCCTTCTACTTTGCCATTCTCCTATGCTTCTCTCATCTAGAGTCCCAATAGAATGTCCTCCCCTCTGTCTCAGTTTCCTGGTAAGTGAAGGCTTTCGTGGGACATGCCCCTTGGGCTAATATGCAGATATAAGTGAGTATATACCATTTGAGTCTTTCTGCTTCTGGGTTAACTCACTCATTATGATCATTTCTAGCTCAATCCATTTATCCACAAATTTCAGGAATTCCTTGTTTTTAATAGCTGAATAGTATTCCATAGTGTATATGTACCACAGTTTCTGGTCAGAACATTCTCCACAGTAGAGTGGAGAGTGGGATATGACTTTCTCACATACTCTGGTGCCTCACCTTTGACCATGTCCCCTGGAGGGGGAGACCTGGTGGCACTCAGAGGAAGGACAGCAGGTTACCAAGAAGAGACTTGATACCCTATGAGCATATACAAGGGGAGGTAATCCCCCTCAGGAACAGTCATAGGGGAGGGGAATAAGGGGAAAATGGGAGGGAAGGAAGAATGGGAGGATACAAGGGATGGGATAACCATTGATATGTAACAAGAATAAATTAATAAAAAAAAGGGGGGGAAAGGAAAAAAACAAAACAAAACAAAAAAAACCCTTCAAACCTGACTTAAGACCCAAAGAGCAACAGGAGGAAGATGTTTTAGGACAGTGACTACGACTTTAGCTCAGGACAGACACATCCACAGGTGGCACTGGGTCCAGACCTTTTCAGTCTGCGTGCACTTGCACCCGTGTGTGTATGTGTGTGTGTGTGTGTGTGTGTGTGTGTGTGTGTGTGTGTGTGAACATTTTATCTGGTGCACACTTGGATTATTTTCACCTTCTGTTCCTACGGTTTCCCAGGACACTGTGGGTCTTTTGCTGATGTTTTTTTCTTAGTTAAGTCCTATTTCAGATAGCATTACCTTGGAGAAAACTGCTTTGAATAAGCAAATGGAATAGTCTTTGATCCTCCAGACAGTGGCCCTTCTGGCATCCTTATCTATTTCCTTGACAACACATCGTTCTCCCAAATGGCCTTGTTCATTCACTTGATTTTATAACCATATGAGCCACGTGATGAGAAGGGTCTCATCTATCTTCAATACCTCAAACAGTGCTGGGAACCCAGTATCCATTTAGAAATAATTTGTTAAGTCAAAGGATAAAAACAAATTACATGATGGATATTTGCAAAATTTAAAAAACACACTCATTAATTTATGCATCTGTGTATGCATCACTTCAAAGTACAGTAGTCTCTTCTTACCCAGACTTTTGTTTCCTAGGGCATCAGTGCTCTGGGATAAGTCACAGTCTGAAGATATAAAATGGAAAATTACCAGAAGTGATAGATAAGTTAATTGTACAGTGTTCTGAGTGGTGTGATGAAAACTTACACCCTCCTGCACCATCCATCCAAGCTGCAAATCCTCACTTTGTCCAGTGAGTTCACATCCTTTACACTCTCCCTACTTAGTCATTCATGTACATCTCCATTTTCAGAGCAACTTGCATAATGGTGTGCTTATATTTGAATAACCCTGATCGTACTTACTAATGGTCCCAGAGTGCAAGAGTTAAATGTGCCAAAGGGGAGCCATAAAGCACTTCCTTTAAATAAAAGCAAGTTTCTCCAATTCATTGAGAGAGAGAGAGAGAGAGAGAGAGAGAGAGAGAGAGAGAGAGAGAGACAGACAGACAGACAGACAGACAGAGACAGACAGAGACAGACAGAGACAGACAGAGACAGAGACAGATAGACAGACAGACAGACATGGAGACACAGAGAGAGAGACAGAGAGAGAGAGACAGAGAGAGAGAGACAGAGAGAGAGAGAGACAGAGAGATACAGAGAGACACAGAGAGAGAGAGACAGAGAGAGAGAGACAGGCAGAGAAAGTGGGGATAGTTGCTGCTTGCTGAAGTTGTTATGGTGAGCTGTTGAATCTTTTATTATGCCTAGTTTTGGGTTAATTTTTGTCATCAGAATGGATACACAAAGGGCAGCAATGTGCACAGAGCTTGCTATTCTTGAGTTTCAAGTAGCCACTGTCTGTGTTGGAAGATGTCCCCCACGACTCAGGGTGAGTCATGTGTCACTTTAGCACTTCAGGGTTTCCTAAAGTGATGGCCTCTGGCCCCTGCCCACAACTTTTCAAATATCTTCTGAGTCCCTTAGAATAAGTGCACGACTGTCTTCACTTGAGGTGCTTCACTTCTATTCATTAATAGTGTCGCCAGCCACAGCAGATTGCCTGGCAGCCACATCACTCTCACTGTACTTCTAAGCTTAATGTAAGAAAAAGAAAGAGGCTGAGTCTTTAAGCCGTGTGTTTCTGCTAAGCCACGTGTCCTTGGGAAGCTGCTTTGAAATAGGAATCCAGGGCCTTGCATTCATCCTTGTTAAACTTCATCACAACGCTGACAGGTACCCGTGTCATCTGTGTGGCTCCCAATCTGGGGCCTGATTTGTGCTGGAGCTGCCGGTGTGCCAGATGATCTGCAGAACGGCTTGGCTGCCAGCAGTGGTGACTGACAAGACAGCAAACCATCTCCTGTCTGTGTAGTGACTCCAGAGTTGGCCTCACCAAGGCAAAGGCAAAGGAAGCGCTGTTGTTTAAAGACAACAACAATCACAATATTACTTATGACTGGATAATAAATAATATCAGGACATAGCTGCTTGGCACAACTTGTTTCCCACGCTCTGTGACTAGATATGATTTTTCCACTTCCAGTGATATCAGTGGGAGCACAGGAGATGCTAGGACTTACAATGGCATGGCTCACACACAAGCACCTGCTGGTGAAAACCTCCTCAATGGTGGCTCACTACGGAGAACGTTCTTCTCCACGTCAGACTTTCTACCAGCTACTTGGCTGCTACACAGCAAGCCAACTGGGGGCCAAGTCAGTGTTCCAAGAGATAAAGGAGAAGACAAATGCTCTCCTAAGATCAAGCTTGAGGCTGCTCGTCTCCTTCCTAACACACATCGCTGACCAGAAACAATCAAGGCTAGAACTGAGGCTTGGTGATTAGGAATCCATATACTTGCCCCATTCGGACAGATCACCAGCAAAGGACTAAGCCCTACATCACAGAATTCCTAAAGGTGTTCAGGGGGAATGTGTGGAGCATAGATGAGAAAGAACTTAACAATAATCACTGGCCCTAGCTCTGCACAGATAGTCTTCTGTACCCTTAGGGATTGCTTCTGCCAGTTGTTACTGTGTTACAATTTCTCTTTATGTTTTTAAATATTTCACACACACACACACACACACACACACACACACACACACACACAAGTGGGAGAGGGACGCAGGTACACATGCTTGCGTTATAAGATATCTTTTGTCATTTAATTTGATCCTCATGTGGGTCCCCTAGTAAGTTGAGCAGGTGCTGTCTCTGACATAGACTCTGTTGCCTGCTTTTGTATCACTTCCCCTTGGTGGAGCTGCCTGGCCTGGCCTCAGAGGATGAGGATGAGCTCAGTCCTGATGCAACTTGATACGCTGGGGTGGGTGGGTGGGTGGGCTCCTATTTTCTGAGAAGACAAGGAGGAGGGATAAGGGAAAGAGGGAGGAGAAGAGGGAGGGGCCTACAAGTAGGATGTAAAGTGAATATATAAATTTAAAATAAATTTTATAAATAAACAAAAGCATGTCATGTGTTTAAGAAAGTGAATGTGTGATATACCCTGATGGACTATTACACATTAAAACACGTATATTAAATACTCATACTGTGCATCATAAATATGTATAATTAAAAAAAGAAAGAAGTTACCAACAAGCGCTTGTACATAAAACATAAAATGAAAAAAAAAACCTAAAAATTTAAAGATGTGTCACCAACATCATTCACAGGATGGTATTAAATCTTCCATGATTTTTGTGTCTTGTGTATTTTCTCATCTAGTAGCCTCACTCTTAGGCATTTGAGTTGCTTTTTTTATTTGTGGCTTTCATTCTTCAGTATCTCATGGCCAAAAAGCAGGTGGGATGGGAGTCACTGCAAGCAACCCTCAGCGTGGGCTATCTCTCTCTTATCCTCCTCAGCATGGGCTATCTCTCTCTTATCCTCCTCAGTGTGGGCTATCTCTCTCTTATCCTCCTCAACGTGGGCTATCTCTCTCTTATCCTCCTCAGTGTGGGCTATCTCTCTCTTATCCTCCTCAGCGTGGGCTATCTCTCTCTTATCCTCCTCAGCATGGGCTATTTCTCTCTTCTACTCCTCAGCATGGGCTATCTCTCTCTTCTACTCCTCAGTGTGGGCTATCTCTCTCTTATCCTCCTGAGCGTGGGCTATCTCTCTCTTCTACTCCTCAGCATGGGCTATCTCTCTCTTATCCTCCTCAGCATGGGCTATCTCTCTCTTATCCTCCTCAGCATGGGCTATCTCTCTCTTATCCTCCTCAGCGTGGGCTATCTCTCTCTTCTACTCCTCAGTGTGGGCTATCTCTCTCTTATCCTCCTCAGCATGGGCTATCTCTCTCTTCTACTCCTCAGCATGGGCTATCTCTCTCTTATCCTCCTCAGCGTGGGCTATCTCTCTCTTCTACTCCTCAGTGTGGGCTATCTCTCTCTTATCCTCCTCAGCGTGGGCTATCTCTCTCTTATGCTCCTCAGCATGGGCTATCTCTCTCTTATCCTCCTCAGCATGGGCTATCTCTCTCTTCTACTCCTCAGCGTGGGCTATCTCTCTCTTCTACTCCTCAGCGTGGGCTATCTCTCTCTTATCCTCCTCAGCATGGGCTATCTCTCTCTTCTACTCCTCAGTGTGGGCTATCTCTCTCTTCTCCTCCTCAGCGTTGGCTATCTCTCTCTTATCCTCCTCAGCGTTGGCTATCTCTCTCTTATCCTCCTCAGCGTGGGCTATCTCTCTCTTATCCTCCTCAGCATGGGCTATCTCTCTCTTCTACTCCTCAACATGGGCTGTCTCTCTCTTATCCTCCTCAGCATGGGCTATCTCTCTCTCTCTCTCTCTCTCTCTCTCTCTCTCTCTCTCTCTCTCTCTCTTCTATTCCTCAGCATGAGCTATCTTTCTCTCATATTCCTCTGAGATGTAGCCTTCACCCATCTCAAGAGTAGCAACATTCCCACCTCACTGTGGCCTCAGCTTCAGCCTCAGCCTCAGATTTTGTGAGGTGCTTCAGTGTTGTTCCTTGGAATTAATCTGTTTTATGGCCTGTGGAGCCAAAGCCCGTTGGTGTTTCTTGGGCTTTTTCTCAGGTTCTCTAACTGCCACCCAAGCTCTGGATTTTGACTTTTGTGTAACTCTTTCTTCCCTCCATTAGAAATAGCCTCTTCACAGATGAACAGCTCTTTAAACTTCTTCTCAGGCTTAGACATATGAAAGATCAGAAGGTTTGTTTTTAATTTTGTTTTTTTCATTTTAAAATGTCTCAGGGCAGGGGAGAGGGCTGCAAAGCAGTCAGGGTACTTCTCTTACAAAGAGAAGGGATTGGAGTTCAGATGCCAGCACCCACATAAAATGCCTTGGGGCATAAGCAGTCTGGAATTACAGCCTCAGAGAGTGGACACAGGAAGTCCCAGGAGCAGGCAGCAGAGTAAAATAGCTGTTTGCCAGGTAGGGTCTGCCTGAAGACCCTGCCCCATAGAAGAGCAATTGAAGAAAACTCCTGCCATCCACTTGAGGTCTCCACATGTATGTGTGTGCACACTTCACACTTGTGCACCTGTAGCACATGCCAATACACACATAGACACACCACACACATCTCGTATATAAACACAAAACACAATAAAGTACAAAATGCCTTTGAATATTTTAGTCAATGTAACCTTTTTCTTAATTTAACGGTTTTTGAGAATTTTATACGTGAATATTGTATTGACGTCATCTGCACCCTCCTTCTCCCACCTCCTACTTACTGTTTGTCGCACTCCCTGTCATATTCATGACTTATTTTTTAATCAATTTTGTTACAGATACACATATGTGTTTATCAGTATGTACATGTGTACAACCTACTGAGTGCATTCAATGTTGTCCATATGTTCAGCGCTGACCACATGGAACATGGAATGAGATTAGATAACCTCTCAAGGGACATGTTCCTGGAGGACAGAGATTCTCCCTCTCATATCAGCCATTGGTCGCCTATAAGCTCCCCATGTATGAGTAGGATTTTGTGAGAACTCCCCCATCCACGCTGGCACACCAACTTTTGGGTTCACTAGGCAGGTGGCCATATTATAGAGATTTCATCGGTTCAGCTGCCTTGTCATGTACAGAAGACGCCCCGTAGCATCAGATATTCTAGTCTTCTGGTTCTTACAATATTCCTGTTCCCTCTTCTACAATGTCCCCTGAGCTACAAAGAAGATGTACCAGTTGGGATCTGGTACCCCATGGTCATGTGTTTTCTGCATTTTAACCAGCTGTGGATCTCTGAAATAGTCTCCATCTGTTGCAAAAATACACTTTGATTAGGGGTGAGAGCTACACTTACCTGTGCGTATAGGGATGACTGTTAAGAATACATTTAGAAATTATATTGTTTTAGGAAAGTGGATATTGTAGGTTATCCTCTAGGGCCTTTGACCTCTCTCCTGGGTATCTGGCTAGATTTAGTACCAGGGATGGAGTCCCTTCTACTGAGTGGGCCTGAAGTCTGATTTAGACAGCTGGTGGTTACCCTCAAGATAAAAATACCACTATTGCATTACTGGGGATAGCTTACCAAGATTTGGTTTTGCTGTTGTTTGTTGTTTGTTTGTTTGTTTGTTTGTTTGTTTTTGGCTCACAGGCTTTATAATTTGATATGACTATTGATTGCTTTTTCTCCCCTGGCAGCTTGACAGACTTCAATAGGACAAGAGCTAGTCTTCACAAGGAAAAACTTCCAGATCAGTTCCAGACTGACTGTTTCAATCTCTGCAAGAAAAGTGATTTCTCCTTTGGGTTGAGGTAAAGATCCTAGGCCGCAACACCCTTAATGTTCTCCTGTGGTGCTTTTGCCTAGATGATGGAGTCTAGATGGTACTCCTTTAGCATTTTCTGAGGCCTAAATAAACACTACTGTACTCATAACTTTTCCGTGATCTTGAACCTGAGGCCATATTTTGGTGATATTCCTTGATATTTGATTATTTTCTCTCAGGGTTTTATTTACTTCAAGACCCTTTTCTACTTGAAGGAAAGACTGGAAATAAAACACCTTTTCTAAACCTCAAGTTCATATTTGACAGCGTTTTATATAAATTCTGCTTGAATATTGCACATTTCCTTCTTTATGCTTTCTTCCTCTCTATTTTAATATAGTGAAAATCCAATTAATAAATTCAGTGTTCTCTTTGAAATATTAACAATTCAAGATTTATCCAGTCCAGTTTTGCACTGTCCACCTTAGGTAAAGTGAGACCAAATCTTGCTCCATCATATAGAACAGTTTTCCTTTTTATCAAAACTCCAATAGTTATTTCCTCATTGCCTTTCCCGTTTCTGTGAACAGCTCCATTGGTGTCATTCATTGTCTGCTTGCTATTCACCACATCACGTTGACTCCTCCAAGTGATTGGGCTTCCTCACACCGTGGAAGTCAGGTGAAGGCGGCAGCAGAAGGCCTGTTAAGACTTGATTATCCAGCTTTCTTCAACCGTGATCTAGTGAACAAAACCCACAACAGGGCAAGCCCAGGTTTAAGGCAACACTACACAGACTAGTCCTTCGGGGAAGAGTGTCAAGTCCATGGTGCCATAGAGTATATGAAATGAAGACATTGCTGTAGCCATCTTCAGAGACAAAGCCTGCATTGTTTACAGTCACATTCTGAGCCCTCCTCAACTCTGTTCTAAGAGCATCCCTCCTCCCGTGAGAGCCATTGATTTTTACCTTCACTTTTACAGATGAGGAAATAGAGACCCAGATAAAATAATCAACACAGGTTGAGTGTCTCTCATCCAAAACTCTGAAACCCAAATGATCCATAATACAAAACATTTGAGTACTGGCATGGTGCCAGGGGTAGAAAATTTACTTCTGACTCACAGATGGATTTCAGCTAAAATGCACATGTAATGAAAAGTCTCATACAGCATTTCCTTCAGGCTATTCATATTAAGGTATCTATGAAACAAAGGAAAAAACTATGTTTTTACTGGGATTTATCCACTAGATATCATATACTAAAATGGCAAATACTTTAAAAATGTTTTAAAATCAAAAGTAATACTTTTAGCCCCAAGAACTTGATAAGGTATATTTAACCTGTGCCCTGAAGGCTGTATTCTTAGGTGTCACACAACTGAAATTCAATCTCAGGCCAGTTGGCTTCTAAGCCTGTTTGCTCAGTGTCTATTCAGACAAAACAACGTATCATCTCCAGGGGGTTAGCACTGTCTTGGGATGAGTAAACTGTCTTTCAGAGAGCTCATCTCCTGCCACTGCATTAATTCATTAATTGGCTCCCAGAGTATTTACTGAAAGACTGCTAAATATGTGGCACTGTTTTAAAATGTTGGAAGTGTGATGATGAATAAGTCAGAAATTATTCCATTGTTCAAACAGCCTATAATACAGATCGAGAAAACAGCTATTATCAATTTGAAATAATTGCTATTGTAGGTTTGGTATGTATTCAAAGAAGTAGTACCCCTCCCCCGTGACTCCACTGCACCATAGTGGAGTCTTAAAGACTTAGTAATTCAGGATTTGGCACAAGGTCCAATAAATGTAAATATTTAACATTTAAAATCATATTTCCAAGACTAATCAAATGCCATGGCCTTTCTGCTAAGGACCTCTTCTCTCTCTGAACCTCCTGGTGTCACGAATCACAGACAGTACAGGTGCTGTCTGGCTTGAGCATCCTTGATGGTGTCCATAATGGCTGATGAAAAAAAAAAAGCCGTGACCATTTTGTGGGTCAATGGCTCCTCACATGAAAGGGGAGGCTCTGTTTACATCCCTATTTTCTTGTGAGTGAAGTCCCTTATTCTTCCTGACTTTCCTTAGTATACATTACACGTGACTGTGCTATGAGGGAAACTTAAATAAACTCTGAAATACACAACATGTTCCTGGTGGCGGTGACACTTAAGAATATATGAAACTTCATGATTTTGCTGGGCATCTATTAAAAACTGCCACACTGATTGCTGTCTGTGGTATCAATTCTGGTATCTGTGGACAACAAAGAAGGTCATTACAGCCTTGCCTGTGGTCAGAGCCCTGTCTGAACCCTCTCCCTGAACATACTTGCAGTGTGACATTAAATATCTCACGCAGCTCTTAGAGCTTGGCTTTATCTTCTGTAGCATAGCGGACAGGAAATTATCTCAAAGATCACCGGAGATATCACTAAGAATGTGGTGGCAGCCATTTGTTAGATTAACAGTAATCTTTGGGGGTCGGCATAGAAGAAGGCTGTCAGGGAGAGAAAGGATTGGCTCATATCCTTTACTGGGTACCATACAGTTGACCAAACCTATACCTATTAAAGGTCCTGTAGGATGGCTCGTGCCTTCCTCCTAAGAGATGTTCTGTGACCTTTGGCATATCTCCCCCTGTGGGCATGTCTTTGCATGTCTGAGATGTTTTTACCATGTCAGGCAGTTTGTGCTGTGTGACCTACTGTGGATGATCCTTGTGTATGCTTGGCCTAAGATCACTCTAGAGTTACTTTGTACCACGTTTGACATGATAACCAGAGACTGAGAGGCTGAGGTCAGCCATGTCAGTATCCTGTATCTATAAGTGACTTTCCGAAAGTCTCTCAATGCTGAGGCTCAGTTGGATTTCCTTGGTTGGGCACGCTTTACATCTATCAGTCAATACCTGGAGAATTAAGTGCTTTCCATATGACTCCACCAAAATGCACCGTATAGAACCGCAAATTTATTCATACATTGTTATCCCCTTCGCTCTTATCTTCCTGTTCCTACCTTCCCTCCCTCTTCTGCCCTATTCCTTTCCCCTAGACCTCTGACAGGGGGCTCTCCTACCCAACTGTCTGACTGCAGCCTATCAGGTCTCATCTGGATAGGCTGCATGCCCCGTCTCTCTGTGCCAGCAAGGCCATCCTGCCAAGAGACAGTGATCAAATCATGGGCTCCAGAGTGCATGTCAGAGGTTTGGCGACAGCCCACACACACACACACACACCCCGGCTCCATCTGGACTTGAATGTCTGTCCTTTTACTCCTTTCACCAAGTCCTGGCTGTGAGCAGATGGGTTTTTCTTAGTCCTGTGAGTCCATAACCTGAGGGTGGGGTTTCCTGGCAGACATGAGGAGCTTCTTTTGTGATGTCTGACTCAGCCTGATCTTCAAGCATGCTGTGAGGAGGTTTACATGCTCAGAAGCAAGGTTTCATGAAGAAGATGCAAAGTATTCTGCCATATTTGTCTCATGAGTTGTCTGTGCCAGTGATTTCTGAAGAAACTGAGTAGAGACACCTGACCTGCATCCAGGCACAAATGTCACCCATCCTTATAGACTCATCAGAAAAAAACACTAGGTATGAGAGAGGCTGAGAGACATACACACAATACCAGAGTCAAGCCAGCATCCTCCCTCTCCAACACCACTTGCGGAACTATCTACAAAGTCCTCTGGGCACTATCAAGAATTTTCAGAAGGAAGTGGGTGTCCCTCCCAGGCCAGAGCAGAAAAATAGGCTGAGTCTCAAATCTGATCTGAGACTTCTGATTTACTTCCATATTTTATATTAAAAAATTCTTTGAAGAATAAAGCTTATCTGTGTGCACGGATATGGGAAGGTTTTCAATACCAGCTGCAGAGAGATAAAAAACAAGATGTAAACAGAGGAACAGAGGACAGCATTCGGTAAAGCAAAGCAAAACCACACCTATATACACACGAGGCATCTCTTTTTACATGAGATATTCACATTATGGGCCGTTCTCCCTCTTTCATTATGAATATATACTTTCATCATATGTATCTCTCTGACTCTGTCCCCCTCTCTCTTCCCTTCTCCTTTTTCCCTCCCCCCTCTCTCTCCCACATACACTCACACTTACGCTCACACTCAAATACACACACACCTATGTATTGAAGGAAATGTTTGCTGGGCACATGTGTTGCCAAGTAACTCCTTCGGAGAACACATGGACTCTTAAAGCCAAGAGGACAGCTTTAGTCCATGGCCCAATGGCCAGCAGGCTACACAGGGAACTTGCCTTAACTACGTAGTCCCAAGTCTCACTGTTCTTTGCTTCTTATGGATGATATACATCTGTTAGCAAGAACAGTCCGTGAGAAGCAAAAGTACAGCAGCCATACAACAAGGTTAATGCATTTAGAGACTTGCCTAGGTTCTGGAACTCTGGACTAAGTCTTTAATGGATGAGGCCTTTGCTTTGGCAGGTGAGAGGCTGACATGCTGGATTCTAGGCTCAGAACGATGCCTCAAACAGAGAGTCAGTTGTACTAAGGTCTTGGAGTCCATTAAGGACCATGGGTCTGATACACAAACAGCTTCTGGGAGGGGAACTGAGAAGTATGGATGGCTTTATACGCTGGGCAGTACTGTTACAAAACACCTAGGCTGAGACGCTTAAAACTAACAGGCACATGACTTGAAGTTTCTAGATGTCAGAAGTCCTAAAGTGAGGCAGCACAGCCACATCATACCAGATTATGAGGTCTTCGCCTGGCTTTGCTCAACTCCTAGAAACCACAGTCCACATTCTTCTATGGAAAGTTCCAGCTTTTTCTTCTACGGACTCATCCCTTCACCCTACTCCATCCTTGCTTCTGTCTCTGTGAAGCTCCTCCCACCTAGAGGGACCTTATGACTATCTGGACTGTGCATCTCAGTGCACAAGTCAGCCACAGCAGGGAAACCCTGTCCTCCCTGCTATACCGCTGACCATCCCCCACACATACAGGCTTCAGGCTTGAGGGTGTGGACTCTCTAGGACAACTACTTTGCCTTAGAAAATCCCTGTCACTGGGCACCGCTGTCATTCCAAAATGTTTCACCGTGTGTACTGTCATGCACTCAAAAGTAAAACTGTGTTTGTATATGATAGGGCAGTTCCTGCTGCTGACTAATTGCAAAACTGCTTCTTTATAGTTCTGGGAATCGAACCCAGGTCCTAAAGCATGACCTGCTTGTGGTCTACATTGCTAGCTGCCAAGACAGTTCCTGTGTTGTGTGTGTGTGTGTGTGTGTCTGTGTGTGTTTGTCTGTGTGTGTGTGTCTCTGTGTGTGTGTGTCTGTGTGTGTGTCTCCATGAGTCTGTGTGTGGGTGGGTGTCTGTGGATGTGTGTAAGTCTGTGTGTGTGGGTGTGTGTTTATGTGTCTGTGTGTGTGTGTCTGTGTGTGTGTCTGTGTGTGTCTCTGTGTGTATATGTGTGTGTGTGTGTGTGCGCGCGCGCTCACTATTTCCCTTCTCAGAGTGTCTGGAAGGAGGTGCTGCAGCTCTGAGTGCATAGAACGAGGGTGGGGCATACTACTGTCATGTTTTCTGTTTGATGGAGGCATCTATCTGTTCTCTTAGGTCAGTCATTGCCTTGGGAGATAGTGGATAGTAGAGAGCCACACAGGCCCTCAGACAGGTACTTACACGACTGCCTGTGTCCTGGGGGAAGCAGACAATAGTGCGGGCTCAGTTTCTTCATTGCTTCAGCCTCCAAGCTGTGGGCCCTTCCCTATGCAGCAGGGTGCTGGGAAGGGCAGCGGGCAGTGGAAGAGATATGCCTAGTGTCTCTTGCCAGGAACATACTTTACATCTTCCAGGATAGCATCGTTTTCTGGCTGTTTATTTATGCCAGAGCTAGTGTCCCAAGAAAATGCCATGATCAGCCTAAGCATGATTTCCCTGGGAAGCACAGGGGCATGAGGCTGTCAGCCAGGCTGATATAGGGACCTCCCCTGGCTCTTTTCTGAGCGGCCCACAGTCATGAGGGAGGGAAGCATCAATGATGCATGGGTCTCCAGCTCACTCCCTTCCCCCTGGGACTTAGCAGATTCATCCTGGTGTCTCCCATCAGGCCCTGGGCTGAGGCCCTCTTTGGGAAAGAGAGAAGGTCCTCCAAGACATTAAAGGGGTGCTATTAAGGCAATTGCTCTTGGGCTGGCACCAAGCACGGGGAATTTCAGAGAATGGCTTTTCTCTTTCTTTTATCTGGCTGTGCATTTGGGGTGCTTAAACATCCCAAACATAACAAACACCCACTTGAGGCACAAGGCACTCAGGTCACTGAATCATAGACAAAGGAAGTCACAGGAGAGATGGGCAGGGGCAGGCAGAAAAGCAGATACCCAAGGCATACAGTCTCCAAAGAACAGGCCTGCCCTGGATGTTGAAGAATGAGCATTAGCTGAGAGATGTCTTCCTTCCTTTTTTGGCACAACCAGACCCTTTGATTCAGCCACATTTGTTTTTGTTGTTGTTGTTGGCTTTTTCTTTTTCACAGAATTTCTCTACATATTCCAGGCTGGCTTTGAACTCCATATCTGATTGCCTCTGCCTCCCTTCAGCTTATATACACACATGTTCCACCTCACCCAGATAACTGCTGTCATTTTTATTTACTATCTACAGAGTCATTTCTGCATACTAGAAAGTACCTTTTCAGAATACAATGAGTTGCCCCTGCCCCACGCCTTAATTTCTAAGTAGCCACACCTCCTGCTTACAGATCCCAGGGGAATGTGACATAGGGATGTTAGTATATATAAAAGAAAGATGCACAAGCAGCCACTGTGGAACGGGCTTGTCATCACAGCACTCAAACAAGCAGGAAAATAATGAGTTCAAAGGGACCTGGGTTGTGTGAGCCAAATCTTAGCTCACCCCACTGCTCACACAGCAATAGGAGGCTGCACATTTACAGAATTGATTTTCATGGGAAATTTTTTCTTCCCCAGCCATGCAGCAGAGATTTAACACTAGAACCACAACCGTGGAGGCAGAGATCAGCAAAGGCAAGTCTCAAATCGTCTTGTAGCCAAATAGACAAAGTGCAAAAGGTCCAGGCATTGCACCTGGGAAGCCTTAGGGGGAAGTAGAAACCTTTGGCTGTGGTCTGGATTCTCAGGACACTGGAGTTTTCCTCTCCAACGAAACAGTGTCGCATTCCGCTGTAGGAAGAAAGAGCGGCAAACTGAATCCCAGAGTTCAAAATTATTACCAGGAGAACTGGGAAGGAGGAGTGTCACTTTAAAAAGTGACCGTAACTATTTCCTTCTTTTTAATGGCACACAAAGGGGGTTCCCCCACTTAACAAACCCACAAGCTCTTGGCATAAAAGTGATGAATTCAGTATTGTTCAAGTGCATCCCTGGTATTTAAAAGCCCTTCTTAGGGAGAAGAATTTATTAAATAGTGTAATCAGTTCAATGTCTCTTGTTGAAACATGTGCTTTAATGGACTTGTTAAATTTAGATTATGTTAAAAAAGGAGAAGGAGAATAAGAAAGGAACTTCTCCCACTCAGAGATTCCTGATGCTAGGATGACTGGGTATTGCTAAAGAAATAGCTCCCAGCCTTGATTACCGCTGTGGTAGGAGGAAGAGAATGATTTTTCGTGACAACACAAGAGGACTCTGTACTGTAAACATGTTCTGCAGGTCACAGCCTATCTCTACTCCAGAAAGAGCAACAAAAGCCTTTCTTCTCTTTCCTTTTGTAATCTATCCCTTTTCTGACTGGTATTATAAATTAAGTTCAATAATATGAAACACACTACTAGTAACATGGTTCGAAGCATTGTGCCTATGTTAATACTTTGAATACTTGTAATGCCCTAGGATGTGGTATTATTATTATTATTATTATTATTATTATTATTATTATTATTATTATTTTCTGGTTGTAATAATTGTCCTTATCATTATCCGTGTTATTACTGCTGCCTATAAATGAGAAAGTGAGACACAGAGAAGCTAAGCAAAGTACCCAAGGCCACACAGTGAAGGACAAGGCAAGGATTCAAACTCAGGAATCTGGATTAAATTTGAACATAACTGCCAGATCACATAGTATCTTCCATAAAACTCGTTACTCTCCATAAAAATCTAAAGTCTTTTCTCATAACCAGCCCAATTCCCGAGCCTCTCCCTCTCCCTCCCTAAGTTAACCACTACAACCATCTTGGGAAATAATTTTTCACACATATGAAAATAAATAGAATCACCACATTTCTGAGCCCGATGCCATCACTGTCCATCATTCCTATAGCGACATTTTCATTCGAAAACAGCCCCTCGTGGCTATATAACACTCCATTCAACTTTATTTAGGGGTTCCCTTCTTGACAGACAGGTTGCTTTTGATATTTCACTGAATTAAGCAGCACTGCAGTAGGCGGGCGGGTCTGTCTCCAGGGCTGACTGGAAAAGCAGGAGCCTGGAGGCCCTTTATCCTTTAACAGGTAGCAGCTGCTTACATTCTTTGCAGTGATACTTGAATGTGGGGATTTCTTCAGCCCTTCCATCATGTCTTTTCTATAAGGTAAGCTTTAATGGCTTCTTGCTTCCAGTCCCTTTATTGCTTGATTAGTTGATATAGGGTCTCAGTATGTATGTAGCTCAGGCTGGCCTCAAACTCACAGGAGCCTGTCTCAGCGTTCAGACTGTAGTGGGTAGACAGTCACAGCCTGCTGCCACTAAATTCTCACTTTTAACACCCAGGCCTTGTGTTCTCCATCTGTCTCAGCTAGGTAGGTTTTTATTGCAGTGAAGACACACCATGACCAAGGCAACTCTTATAAAAAAAACATTTCTGGATTAACTCACTCATTATGATCATTTCTAGCTCAATCCATTTGTCCACAAATTTCGGGAATTCCTTGTTTTTAATAGCTGAGTAGTATTCCATAGTGTATATGTACCACAGTTTCTTTATTCATTCTTCTACTGAGGTACACTTAGGCTGTTTCCATGTTCTGGCTATTATGAATAAGGCTGCTATGAACATGGTTGAGAAAATTTTCTTGTGTGGTGGAGCATCTTCTGGGTATATTCCAAGGAGTGGAATAGCTGGCTCTTGAGGAAGCCCTATTCCCAGTTTTCTGAGATAGCACCAGATAGATTTCCAAAGTGGCTGTACTAGTTTGCATTCCCACCAGCAATGAAGGAGTGTTCCTCTCTCTCCACATCCTCGCCAGCATGTGGTGTCGCTTGAATTTTTGACCTTAGCCATTCTGATGGGTGTAAGATGGAATCTCAGAGTTGTTTTGATTTGCATTTCCCTGATGACTAAGGAAGTTGAGCATTTCTTTAAGTGTTTGTCAGCCATTTGATATTCCTCTGTTGAGAATTCTCTGTTTAGTTCCAAGCCTCATTTCTCAATTGTGTTATTTGGTTTGGTGGTGTTTAATTTCTTGAGTTCTTTATTTATTTTGGATATTAGACATTCAGAAAGACTCAAATGGTATATACTCACTTATATCTGCATACTAGCACAAGGGGCTGGGACAAAGGGAAGGACAACCTACTGGGACTCTAGATGAGAGAAGCATGGGAGAATAGCAAAGTAGAAGGACCCAGAGGGTCCTAGAAACCTACAAGTAGAACATTATGATAGGCAGATTTGGGCCCAGGGGTTCCGCTCAAACTAAGGCACCAGTCAAGGACAATCCAGGCAGTAAACTTTAAACCCCTACCCAGATCTAGCCAAGGACAGAACAGTCTCCACAGTTGAGTGGAGAGTGGGGTATGACTTTCACACAAACTCTGGTGCCTCATATTTGACCATGTCCCCTGGAGGGGGAGACCTGGTGACACTCAGAGGAAGGATAGCAGGTTACCAAGAAGAGACTTGATACCCTATGAGCAAATACATGGGGTGGAAATCCCCCTCAGGAACAGTCATAGGGGAGGGGAATAAGGGGAAAATGGGAGGGAAGGAAGAATGGGAGGATACAAGGGATGGGATAACCATTGAGATGTAACAAAAATAAATTAATAAAAAATTTAAAAAGAAAAAGAAAAACATTTCGTTGAGGCTGGCTTACAGTTTCAGAGGTTTAGTTCATTATCATCATGGTGGGAAGCATGGCAGCACACAGGCAAACATGGTGCTGGAGAAGGAGTTGAGAGTTATACATCTTGATTCACAGGCAGCAGGAGACTGTCCCACTAGGTGTGGCTTGACCATATATGAGTCCTCAAAGACAACCCACACAGTGACACACTTCCTCTAATAAGGCCACATCTACTCCAACAAAGCCACACCTCTTAATAGTGTCACTCCCTATGTTTAAGCATTCAAACACATGAGTCTACATGGGCCAGGAGTGTGGCAAGGCTGTCCATTGATGGAGGCTTAGGAAAGCTGTTGTGCGAAGCTCTGAAAGTGAAGCCTGGCCACTCCCAGGACTTATCATACTGCAAAATGCATTTAATCTAACTCCAAAAGTCCCCATAGTCTTTCACTGTTTCCACATTGTTTAAAAGTCCAAAGTCTCATGTCTCTTCTGAGACTCACAGCAATCTTTTAACTGTAGTCCACTCTAAAATAAAAATTAAAAAATGACATGCTTCCAACATACAATGGCACAGGAAACATATTACCATTCCATGAGGGAGGAAAAGGAACATAGTGAGGAAATATTGGACCAAAGTGAGGCTGAAAACCAAGAGGTCAAACTCCAAACTCTGCATCTCCATGTTGTCAAAATGTTATTCAGATCTCCAACCCCTTTCAACTTTGTTGACTGCAGCACACTTCTTTCTCTTGGGCTGGTTCCACCCACTATTATCAGCTTGCCAGGTATCGCACAGCTCTGGCATCTTGAGATCTCCGAGGCAATCCAGGCTTCGCCTTCACAGCTTCACACAGTGGCCCTCCTAGGCCTCCATCGAGGGGCAGCTCTGCCACCCACCTGGCCTCAGTGGCTTTCCTTAGTCATGGAGGGTTAGTCCATAACCCTTTTCTTCTCTCCTTGACTCTAAAGCCAGAACCACATGGGAGAAGCTCTGTAACATGACCCCTTTGTTCAATTACACCTTCACCAGCTTTCTGTCTTCACTCATTTCCTTCATTACCTATGTTTGGCTGTCCCAGAACATGCTCTGTAGACCCTAGAGACCATTTGAGATGCAGAGCACTATGTGGAATATAGGGAGAGTTTGTTTTTGAGCAGAAAAGAGCACACTCTCAGAGGTAAGGGCAGACAACAGGTAAAGGACCAACGGTCATGACTTGTGTTTGAAGCTCATAACCATTCTGGAGCTGGTAGCTTCTCTAGGGCTGTCTTCTGGTCCCGGTGCTTGACTCACACAGGGTCCATGTTTTCTACCAGAAATTTTCAGTCTGAGTAGTAATGCTGTATCAGAGCTCACAGCTGTTAGCTAAACAGTTTCCTGTCTCCACCGAAGGCCAAAGATAGGACTATGTTCTTTTCCTCCAGGTCCAACTCAGCGACCTCCTGCTCCAGATTAACTCTTGGTCCTGCCCCACCACACTTGGCTTCCCATCTCTTTACAAATCAATTTTGTAAAAAAAAAAAGTAGTTTAACAATCTTCTAGATAAAAATCTAGACTGCTTCTCTACTTTACTGTTCAGTTAGGCCCTTGACCTCTCAGTCTACCTTTGTTCTCTGTGTTCTCACACAGCCAGGACCAAACTTAGGGTTTCCTTGATTCTTAGACAAATGTGGTGAAAATAGAATATTAATGAATTTTTCACTTTGAGACTTGGCAAAGATATTTGGTTTTCTGAGATTCCCCAGTCCTTAAAAAGCTATATGTCTGTTTAGAGGCAAATTCAAAGCTCTGTGATTGGAGAAGTTATTCTTCAATCCCAATAGCCAGCTCTTAATTCCACAAAGAGTTGGTGAAGAGGTTCCATATACTGGCATAGTGGCAAGTGCAAGGGACACAGAGGTGTCACCACACAAGTGTTGTTTTGTTTCCCTAGAACGTCAGATATGTGGCTGCCTACTCCATTGAATCAAGTGATGCGTTTTCTATTTTCTGCTGCTCATTTCTTTCCCAAGAGCTTCACCATGGCTTGTTTGCTGGCATTTGCAAAGCTGCCAGCTCTTGCCTGTGAGGGCTGGGTACTGCTTCAAATGCCCATCCCTGCTGTGAGAACTCTACAGGGTGCATATGCATCGTTTGAAAATATAATCAATATCTGCACTTACTACAATTGGCCCAGGTATGTAAAACACTTCAGAATAGAGAGGGTTCTGGTCCTTGCAAATAAACACCCATTACTCTTCCCTAGGGACATTATAGGCCTCCTCCATGTCCACATCTCTGACAGATTTTTTTTGAGGATTGTCTAGTGACAGAAGTTTCATCTCTTTCCAGTGTGTGAGGCACATTTACTCACACATTTTTTAAAAAAACATAAATCCTGTGGGATAATTTAAAAATTTATCATGTATCTGCTTTTTCTCCTTAGCATGGGACTTCTGAAACACTGAAACACTCTTGAGTGACAGGAGCATCATTTAGTCCACCGAACCTGAGACCATGATAATGATAGTTACCGTCATGGACACCTGTCGATTCAGGATGGAGACTGGTTGCCAGAGCAAACAACCGTGTGAAAAGAGAGTTGTGTGTCTCTGACTTGTTTGTGGTCTATGATGGAGTAGAGACTGAGTTGGTCATCAGAACGCTGTTACTCAGGCAAGTTATGGAGTCAGCGTGGCTATCAACACCAAGTGAACGGTGAAAAAAGTGGGGTGCGTATGTACTGTGGGCTTTCCTTTAACTGTACAGAAAGAAATGAAGTCATTTGCAGGAGCCTGCATGAAATTGAAGATGACTATATTGAATGCAATGGGCCAGACTTGATAAAAAGAACAATATCACATATTTTCTCTCGTATGTAAAACTTACACTTAAAAAGAGAATATACAAGTGAAAAAGGACTATTTTATGGAAAGAAGAGCAGGAAAGAATAGTGAGTGAATATCATCAAAGCCTTAGGATACACTTGGGTGTATGCTGTAATGAAGCCTGCCATTTTGTACAATTAATAAATGCTTAGAAAAATTGTAAATCAGTAGCGGTCCATGATTTCACCAATCATTCCATCATGAAGAACCATCCACGAAAACCCCTACACGAAGTGATTCAGGGCCTTCTGGGCTGGTGTTGAAAGATGTGGAATCTCTACTACCTCACCCATATCTTGTGTTTTGTATCTTCTCCATTGGCTGTTTAGAACTGAGCTTTCTGTAATTAACTGGACTGCACATCTTTAATGAGTTGGCAACAGTGAAGAAGAGGCTTCTAAAGCAAATCATCTCACCTAATGAAGGTGGGCATGGTTGGTCAGAAGTGCTGGTACTGGAAACTGCCTTGGTAGTGGAGTCGAGCCTGTGAGCTGGAGCCTCCAATCTGTGGCTTTGTGCCTTCTATTGATGCCCAAATTAATTCGTGGATGCTGCTTTGAGCTCAAAGAGTTAGAGACATGGAAGATTGGTCAGAGTGAGACATCCCCCAGAGGGCCTGAGAGATAGATCTCCTCTGAAGTCAGAAGTGGAGAAGATGCTTCCTGGGATGAGCAGCACAGGGTCCCTCTCCTGCAATACCTCATTCTGCCTGTGCATGTGTCACTCTGGCCTCTCTGCATCAACCTGTGGAGAGATGTCAACTACCATTCGATGAGTAACATCTTTGCCTTCATTTCAGGTCCAGGGTTTGTATCTTTCAGAAGCATCAATGACTGTGGGAGGCTGCTTGTAAACAAAAATATGTCGGGTACATCACACTTTCTGACTTACGTCTCCAATCAATCAAACACTTAGTGAGCATCTGTTGAGTGTTAGGCACTAGAAATGCCCAGGTAAAAATGCTCAATCCCTTCTTATGGAGCTTCCTGCTAGTGAAGAAGATGTGGAAAACACATGGTAGTGCATAGGCCTCGGGGAGGAGGGCACTGAGCGATGAGATGGGGCCCACCACTCAGATACTCAAGGAAATAGGTACACAATAATGCCGCGGAGGTGAGGTGCATCCCAGAGCCGCCCATCAGCGGAAGGGTGATGCAGAGTGGAGGTAGAGTGGGACCAGAGACAGCAGCATGCTGTGGGGCGAGAGAAGTAGCTGAAAATGCCAGACCCTCCATAAATCAGAGCTGTGCTTTTATTCTAAATAGAAATAAAAACAACTGGAGTAGCAGAGAGCAGGGAGGGGAAGGATCTAACTCGTACTTTTGGCATCCCTTCCACACCAGTACTGAGCACTCTGTACCTGGGTCACCCACTGCCATGACTGCACACAGGTGTAACAGCTCCTCATCGCACACCCTGCCTAGTGAGTGTGTTTCTTACTAGTCTTAGATCCCTCTTCCATTTGTTTTCCTTGCTGCCCAGTACACAGGGAATAATAGGTTTTCCACTTAAGACGTGAAAAGAATAGAGAGTGAGTCCGAGAGTAGAAATGTGGTCAACGCTTCAGAATGAGCCACTGTTCCATTGGGGCCAGAAAAAGACGTACAACAGACAAACGAAATCACTGTCCCCTTTGCCAGAGAGATCGTACACACGTTCCCAAGCCCACCAATTCAGAGCAGTCAGTTTGGTATCACTGACACATCTGAAAGACACGAACATATGGGAAATCAAGTGTGGCGAGCTGAATGTACGTTCTGAGGAAAGAGATGGGCCAAATAAGGCACGAACCCCATTGCAGTTCTCATAAAATCAACTGAGGTGGGCAAGTTGTATTGTTCACGGGATGGTCTGTTTAAAGGTAGCAGTGACTGGGGAACGGGAACGCAAGCCTGAGCTTCTGTCTGGTCAGAGGGATCATACAGTTATTGCTGTTTTGCTTGCTGAGTTCCACTATGTAGCCTAGGCTGGCCTTGAACCTGAGAGTCTCCTGACTCAGCCTTTCAGCAGCTAGAAGTACAGGTTTGTATCACCTTACCTGCCTTAAGGGTAACTTGTTACCCCTTTGTAATGATCAAATCTGACTAAATATTTGAGCCAATGGGAAGGTTTTCCTCACAGATGGCACATAGGCTAATGCTGTGGCACTGACTTTTTCAATATATCTCTAACTTTGGAATAGCTCCATATTTTTAAGAAGGGATTTTCCAGAGAAGACAGGCTATCCTGGGTACCACTTATACCCCTACCCCTACTTTAACATGTAATAACATATTCATTAAAACTGATCCAAGAGCGAAAGTGAATGGATTTAATTTCAGCTACTTGTTAGGTTACAGCAGGACTTCCCAAGGCAGCCTGAGCCACGCAGTGAGACCCTGGGAAATCTAGTCCCTTCCTTCCCATCACATGGCTTCATGGAACATGTTCCCAGCCATTGCTGGCAACTGAGACTCAGTAACCTTCATTCCTTTTCTTATTTCCTGCAGGACTCTCAAGATGTAGCCCAGGGCCAGCAGGTGTCAGCTCCTAGACATGTCCCCAGACCTTACCTTGTTTAAAGCCACTATTCCTCCTTTGCTTTGAGGTAGAGATAGCGAGCCCACCTCCTGTTTCACAATCGAGGGAAGAAACTCAGTCTCTTAGTTGGAAGAGGAGACATGAGTGTAATTGAGAGTTCCCCTGTATGGAGTCTTCTAGTCCAAATTCTTTCATTAGATGAGGTGGGATGGGGCAGCAAAGTTCAGTTCACACTTGGGCTCATTACCCCTGATATGTCATTTATTTTCTCATTCGAATAGTTCCAGCCTCCTCAGTGGGATTTCTTTTGCCTTGGTTCCTGGGCCCTTATGGCATCACCCAGCTTAATGTTAATTTCACACCTGGCTTTCATGACCAATGCCAATGCCAGGCATTCCCACAGCAAATATGCTATTAGAAATCAGGGTAGACAGAAACAAGCCTTCCCCTGGGACCCAGCTGCTGTGGACGCTGTTGCCGCCTCCATCTCTTCTTTGTGTCTGGCCTGTGTATGTTTTTCTAAGGACTCTGCACTGATCACTGATTTCTCTGTCTCTCACTCAGTGTTCAGCTTTTGCTCTTGCCTCCTGAATTAATTTTATTTCTTTCTCTAATAGTGGGGAATTTGCCCCTCCCTGGTTATCTTGTGTGCACATGCTTGTGTGTTCAGCCCTAGAATGAGGAAACGACTTTGGGAACTGATGACATATGCTTTTATCTTTGTGACAATCACATCTGTAAGATAGAATTCAGGGTTTCTGTGAAAGTTCTGGTGTATATGAAGTCCTTCCTGCCCTCCCCTTTTTCTGCCTTCTCCTCCTTCCTCCTCTTCTTCCTTCTCTCTCCCTACTTTTTCTCATCTTCCTCTTCCCCTTCTCCCTCTTCCTCCCCCTTCCTGTCCCCTGTCATCTGCCTTTTCTCCATTTCCATCCTCTTCCTCCTTTCCCTCCCACTTTTCCTCTTCTCACTTCTCTCCTTCCTCCTTCTTTACTGCCTCCTGCTCTTTGTCCCCTCCCTCTTCTTCTCCCTCCTTCCCTTATTGTTTTGTTTGTGTTTTGTGTATTGAGACAGGGTTTCTCGGTGTAGCCTTGACTGTCCTGGAACTCACTCTCTAGACCAGACAGGCCTCGAACTCACAGAGATCCACCTGCCTCTGCCTTCCAAGTGCTGGTATTAAAGATGTGTGCTGCCATGCCGGGTTCCTCCTCCCCTTCTTCTTTTTTTCTTTTAACTTTTTTTCTCACTTTTTATTATTTTTCTTTTTTTACAGATACATTTATATTATTACACATATATACAATAAACTACACACACCAAAAAGAACTACGAAATAATAAGGAATTATATAAATGTCACAAATCTCCCGACTCCTTCGCCTTTCCTTCTGCTCCTTCTCCCTTCTCTTCCTCCTCTTCTCCTTTTCCTATCATTCTTCCTCTCCCTCCTATCCTTCCCTGGAAAGTCTGAGTCACATAGACCCCTATGTCCTAACCTCCAGCCATCTTGTATCTTGGGATTAAGTCCCTACATTGGGGCTTTAAATAATCTCCAGGATTAGGAACCATAGCTTTACAACTCAGAAGCCATTATGGGAGAGTTTCGAGTGTTCCTGCCATTACTCCCACTGTTCCCCTGGTTGGTGCAAATGAACACACTCTTCTGCAGCTTAAAACAAAGGAAGGGAGTCCTTTAGGGATAAGGTTAGTACTTTCCAGCTCTATTTCTGTTTTCCCCCCTTTTTCTTTGCCGTGTGACATCTGAAAAAAATCACCCTTTTATCTGTTGAATTTCTCTGTTGGTTCCATTTTTATCTTTCTTATGGGACTCCATGAGGATCTTAAAGAACTATTTAAATTCTCTCAGAAGCCTACCCTGTCTTGGGTCTCCAGCTTGTGACAAAGATGTTTCCTCCTAGGGTTTCTCTTCTTTCTGTAGTACCTCTGTCTTCCTGTACCCGCTCTCCCCAGGTCTGATTGTCACCCTCATTTCTCTCTGTTTCCTCTCCTACCTTGTCCCTGTCCTTCAACCACTTCTGCTTTCTATTCTATTTACCCTTCTGAGTGAGAGCTAAGCATCTCCCTTGAGTCCTTCTTGTTACTTACCTGCTTGGGGGGGCCGGGAATTGTAGTATGGTTATCCTGTACTATATGGCTAAAATTTGCTTATGAGTGAGTACTTACCACATCTGTCTTTCTGGGTTGGGTTACTTCAGTCAGGATGACTATTTCCACTTCCATCCATTTGTCTGCAATTTCATGATTTCATTGTTTTTAACAGCTGGGAGTAGTATTCCACTGTGTAAATGTACCACATTTTCTTTATCCATTAATTCTTCAGTTGAGGTGCATCTAGGTTGTTTTCAGATTCTGGCTATTACAAATACAGCTGCTATGAACATAGTTGAGACAGGTTAGGCTTATGGGAGAATATGGGGGTGATTCTAGCTGAGACTCCTAGTAACAGGGGTCATGAAAACTAAGAGGACACCCTCTAAATAATGGACAGAGAGGGAACACTAACCCTCCCACAAAAACATGTACCCAAAATTTACCCTGCCTACAAGATGTGCAGGGATAAAGATAGAACAGAGATTGAGAGAATGTCCAACCAATGCCTGACCCAACCTGAGACCCATCCCGTGGAAGAGAGCCAACCCCTGATACTATTAATAATACTCTGCTATGTCTGCAAACAGGAATGTAGCATAGCTGTCCTCTAAGAGGCTCCATGCAGCATCAGATCAAAACAGGTGTAGAGACACACAACCAAACATTGGGCAAAGTGTAGGGAGACTTGTGGGGAAATGAGGGAAGGATAGAAGGACCTAGAGGTGACAAGAACTCCACAAGAAGATGAGCAGAGCCAACTAGCCAGGGCCCAGAGGGGCTTGAGAAGACTGAAGCACTAACCAAGGACATTGCAAAGACTGGACATAGGTCCCATACAGAGATGTAACAGATGGGCAGCTCAGGCTTCATGTGGGTACTCTAGTAAGGGGAATGGAGGGCTGCCTCTGACATGGACTCTGTTGCCTGCTTTTTGGTCACATCTCCCTAGAGGGGCTGCCTTGCCAGGCCACAGGAGAAGAGACAGTCTTGATGAGAATTGATTAGCTGGGGTGGGTTAGTGGTGGTAGGGCAGCCCTTCTCTGAGTTACAGAGGAGGGATGGGAAAAGAGGGAGAGTGGGACTGGGAGAAGAAGAGGGAGAGGATGTAAAGTAAACTAATTAGTTAATTTTTTAAAAAGAAATATTTAAATTGAAGAAGCTATTATCATTAAATTATGCCTGCCCCATAAGCTGTGTCTGAGCCTCTGGAGGGAAGACCACAGCTATGTTGGCTACATCACAGATATGGTTATGACCCTTACCAACTGATGTGACTAAAATGCAAGACATTGTCCTCCCAGAAGAAAGACAAAATTAGCCGGGCGTGGTGGCACACGCTTTTAATCCCAGCACTCATGAGGCAGAGGCAGGCAGATCACTGTGAGTTCGAGGCCAGCCTGGTCTACAGAGTGAGTCCAGGACAGTCAAGGCTACACAGAGAAACCCTGTCTCAAAAAAATAAAAAATAAAAATAAAAATAAAGAAAGACAAAATTACAGATGCACAGAAAAATAAAAATAAAAGAGGAAACATCACAAACACTACCTTACAAATGTGGGACTGTAATGGCCCAGGGTTAAGGAGGGAATGTTGAGGAAGCTTCTTCAACCCTAGAAACCTCTAACATGAGGAGGGCAGGACTTGGCTATCTTCCCCCCACCCAACCTGCCTCCACAAAGCTGGTTCCCTGACCATCAAGAATTTATTACCCTGAAAGTTATCAGGCTTCATTCCTTGTTTGATCTTAGAAGGTTTCCCACCCTGGTCCCCACCTGGACCCACAATGTCGGTGCCGCACCGTCCAGCGGAAATAAGACACCAACAACCAGACTTCTTTTCGAGATCTTTACTCAGGATTTAGCTCAGTGGGAATGGCCCTGAAGAAGGGAAGGGCCAAGCTTAAGTACAACTCAAGGGCCAATCAGCTCATGCCAGGTGTCACCTCCTCATAGGTCCACATCAGAGTAAGATTGCTCGTCATCAGATCACCAGTTACCCTTGTACAGCCTTTTGCCATATGAGGATTTGTTTATCTTAGAGAGCGCTCGCCGTTGGGATGGCGGAAGGCGGAAGCCTGCGCCATGTTAAGGCATGGCACATCGCAGCTCTCCACACCACAACCCCTGAACATGCAGATGAAACACCTGCTAATACATCTGCCCTGGCTACTGAGCCCCTAAGTATGCAAATGAAGCACCTTCTCTGCCCCTGGCCAATGGTACATGGCCACCCAAACCTTGTGTTAGAGACTCTCCAGGGGCATAAATATCCCTTCCTCCTGCAATAAATTTAGCCAGTTTTCTGAAGCTGTTTCCCAGGTGTGTTCTTTACTTGCTTGCACACTCACCACTCACCACCGACCAAGACCCTGCACTACACTCACCCATGCCAGGCTAAGCCAAGGCCTCTGCACAAAGGCCTGACTACCACAGGGAGAAGGGGACACAGGGCAACACACAAAGACACAAAGAGAAGAAAACAAGTGGTCTGCTTCAATTCCAAGTAGCTTTTAGTCAGTTGTTATCCTCAGAATCATCTGGGTACAAGCTATAGCCACCTAGTCTCTGGCTTCTCCTCGCTGTAACAAATTGTAACCTTTAAAGGAGGAAGGCCTTATTTTGGCTCCTGCTCTTTTTTTGTCTTTGTATTTTTTGTTAGAGTATGTCAACATATATGTGTGGTGTATGTGTCTACTTGTGTCACAGTGTATGTGTGTGTGCATGGTGTGAGTATGTGTGCATGCACATGTCCAAGATGTCCACACATATACATGATATGTGTGCATATGTTTATGATGTGTGTGCACATGTTCACGATGTGTCTATGTATGTGTGCATATGTGCCTGATGTGCATGGGACAGAGGTTAACACTAAGTATCTTCTTCCATTTTGTTCAACCTTATTACGTCTGTTTGTTTGTTTGTTTGTTTGTTTGTTTGAGACAGGGTTTCTCTGTGTAGCTGTGGCTGTGCTGGAACTCACTCTGTAGACCAAGCTGGCCTCCAACTCAGAACTCAGAGAGTCACCTACCTCTGCCTCCCGTGTGCTAGTATTAAAGGCATGTGTCACCATGACATACTTTGATTTTTTTAATTAAAATATAGTAACATCATTTGCTCTTAGCTTTCCTACCTCTATCCCTTCTTATATGCTGTCCCTTGCTCTCTCTCTCTCTCTCTCTCTCTCTCTCTCTCTCTCTCTCTCTCATTTTTATTGCGTCTTTTTCTTTAATCTTTGTGAAATGCATGCATATATGTTTCCTGCTCAGTCTGTGTATCTGTCTAGTGTTTCTTATATCTATGTGATTTCTGGGCCAACCACTTGGTATTGGATAAGGAATAACCAGTTGGGGGGGGCTCTTCCCTGGAGAAGAGATATTTCTCTCTCTTTCTTACTCCCAGCACTCCTTAGGTGACTGAAGTTGTCTAGACTTGAGCCTGATGTGAGACTTCCCCTTCCATACCAGTGTGTTCACTATCACTATCATCTTTTTTTTAAAACATGGCTTCTCACTAAACCCATTAGACAAACCCATGAGCTCCCATGATCCACCTGCTTGACACCACCTGCCACCCCCTGCACCAGAACCCAGCATTGGGATTACAGACACAAGCTGCCATGCTGCCTTTTGCGTGAGTGATAGGGACCTGAGAACTCAAGTCATCTTTGTGCCTGCACAGCAGACACTTTACCAACTGATCTATCTCCCCTGCTGCACTCCATGGTCCCTTGATTTTTGCTTCTGGGCCATAGTGAGGTGGATCACATGTGATGAGGCAGAGATATTTTAGTCACTCAAGGTGGCTGGGGAGGAGAGAGAGAAAGACGAAAGAAAGGTGGAGGGGAGAAACCCAAGACATTGCAGCTCACACAGCGAATGGCCCAATTCTCCACTTACTAATAGCCCACTCAACTATGATCTCATGAATGGATTCTTTCATTGACAAAGCCAACACCTTCATGATCTAATCATCTCCAGTGGAGCCACATTTAAGGTATCAGCACTATAGAAACTTTTGAAGTGTCATTTTCCATCCAACAGTTACTAAGTAGATTATGTTCAGTGACCTTTAACTTAATAGTGCACTAGGATTTTCTTATTAGGTAAAGGATGTTGAGAAATTTGAGGTTTGAACCTCACCTATCATAGTTCATCCAGGATTCATCCAGCTGAGTGATAGAAACACAACTGGATGTAGGGCAGTGGATGTCTCACCTTTATCTTTGTAAGAACTAGCAGCTCTGTATTCTCATGGGTAGAAATGTTTGAGCATGGGACGGAGTTTCTGCAGCATCTTCAGCAGTCTGGTCCTCTGTGAAAGGCCAGCAGCACACAGCTCTGGATACTGCTGGTGCCCTCAGGCACAAAACGTTCCCAGGCCAAGAAGACTGCTCTAGTAAGGATGAGAATTTTTTTTCTCTTATTAATACCTAATGAGGTATCATATGCTGACTTTATTATTTTAACATTTATCATGAATTCTTTCAAAAGTGCCCCAAACTCATAGTGCTAACTGGTCACATAATAGCCGGCTGCTGATGTGAGATCAAGAGGTGCATCTAGGGGAGCACACTGTAGGGGAGCACACTACATGGAAGCACACTGTAGAGGAGCACATTGTAAGGGAGCACACTATAGGGGAGCATACTGTATGGGAGCACACTGTAGGGGAGCATACTGTATGGGAGCACACTGTAGGGGAGTATACTACATGGGAGCACACTGTATGGCAGCACACTGCAGGGGAGCACACTATATGGGAGCACACTGTAGGGGAGCACACTGTATGGGAGCACACTGTAGAGGAGCACACTACGTGGGAGCACACTGTAGGGGAGTATACTACATGGGAGCACACTGTAGGGGAGCACACTGTAGGGGAGCATACTGTAGGGGAGCACACTGTAGGGGAGTATACTACATGGGAGCACACTGTAGGGGAGCACACTACATGGGAGCACACTGCATGAGAGCACACTGTAGGAGAGCGCACTATAGGGGAGCACACTGCAGAGAGGTACACTGTAGGGAGGTACACTGTTAGGAGCACACTGAACTTCTCAGATGCTGTCAAGATAGGCTAGAGGAATGTCTCTTCTCACTCTGAATGATTATAGCCTGGCAAGGCACACTGTGTCAGCCATCTACTGTTTATATACAGTAGGATGGAAAATACTCGGGGGGGGGTATATTCTTGCTCAGTTCCAGTTTTTATATTTTCCTTTTGTAGATTTAGGTCAAGTTCCATGTTCTCATGGGGATTATCTACATTATCTGAAAACTGCTAGCAGCATCAGTGAAATCACATTTAATTTTAAGGGAGAGAACATTGGCATCTACAAATTCAGTTTTAGTAAAACTTAAGTTGGTTCACATAATTTAAAACTGAACGTTGTGCCTTCAGGCATAGCTGGATCCAGGAGCTATATATTATACACAAAATTTAATTTTTCTCTATCTTTGAGTTTTTATGTTGCATGAAGCCTGGTAGTGTCAGGCTCAATGACAGAAGCCCTTCCTCAGAACGGAGTCTGTTCAGCAGTTCTTGCCTACATGCTGTCCTCTTGAGGTAATGGGAATGTGCCTGTCTCCCACAGCAGGCACCCTCTGGGTTTGTTTTCCATTCTATTTGGGCCACACGCTGTGTGTATGACCATCTTTGGAGTATCTTTGATGCACTGGTTGGCTTGATTCTAATTCCTAAATATCAGTAATAAAGAAGCGGCTGCTATTAAAAGAAACTGTAATAATTTCTGGAAAGACAAACAGCAGACATGAGCTACCTTTCTATAGCGGATTTATAGGAACTTCATTAGACTTAATAGTGGAGTGGCCCTTGAGTCAGTCAGGTTTGGATTACTATAACAAAATGCTTGAGGTAATTGACTTATAAATAGAAACGAAGTTTATTTGGGCTCACTATGGTGGATGTTCTTGTGCAAGATCAGGTGTCCCATGTGGCTCTCTGACAATGCTGATAACGTCATAGTATAAGGAGTAAACAGAACACATTGCTTCCATAGTGAGCCAGGAAGCAAAATGAGACTGAAAGGGGGGCCATGCCTTCTCCTTGACGGAAACTGTTCAGTGACCTGGAAGCATCCTATCAGATCCCACCTCTAAAGGTCTCATCACTTCCCAGTTATGTTCCCAGTGGTGTCCCATGCCACCGTGGGGCTTCTTGGGAACATTCATTAGCTTCCTACTGCTGTGAATGAGGCAGACAGACCCTAGGAATCTTGAGACCATCAGCAGTTCTCATCAAAATCAAACATAATAAAAGCCTCACTTTTAGATGGCATCCAAATTTCCAGGATGTAGCTAGAGAGATGTGGACCAAATCAAAAGTCTTGGGTTCATTTTGTTCCATACTCAGTCTGTGTGTTTACTTTGAAATTTTCCTTGCTGAAAAAAAAAAACTGTGTTGCCTGTAAGAAATATATCTATAGATCCCCTGGTTACCACCTCTTTGATTAAAATTTACAATGTCTCCAGCTTGGCCAAGGAAACTGCAATCCTTATTACTGGACAAGTTTGTAGAAATTGCTGATGCCAGTAATTCAAAGTCTTGGCCGAATTTTGACATTGACCGGAAGCAGCTGGGATTTGGGAATGTTCTGTTGTTTCTGGATGGTTCTAATGTACAGCCAAGTCTGCGAATCAATGCATTAAACAGTGAAGTGTCTGCGATCTTGGTATCAATAAAGAAGTCAATGTTTGATTCTGCCTTAACAAGCATGTGTCTACTCTATCAGCATTCTGTGTGAATCTTAAGCACACCAAGTGTTTGAGAAATCCTGCTGGATAAACAGCAGCAGCAGCAGCAGCAGCGGCAGTGCTATCTGGAAGCTTTCTAGAGGCACAGCATATCAGGTCTCACTCCTGACTACTGAGTCAGTGTCCTCAATGTAGCACCATTTCCAAAATTTGTGTGCATGCCAAAGTTTGAGAATCTCATGTGTATGTCATGCCCTCCCGCTGGCAGGAATGATGCAGACACCAGGATTCTTCTCAATCGTGCTTTATTGGGAGCGCCCTTGAAGCTAAAGCGAAAGACCCTGAATGCCCACGAGCATGCCGTTTAAATACAGTCCGTACATGGCGTGTCAAAGTCTCATAGGCTGTAGTTGGATGCCTCATTAGCATACCTGCAGTGGAGAGGGCCGCACCTGAGTGCTTCATTTGCATGCCCCTGTTCGGGAGGGGTGCATTGAGAGGGCTTATGTCTGCGCATGCGCAGGAGTGGTAACAGTTGCTGCCATTATTGGGTGTGGCCGCGCCTTACATGTGTAGTCTCTCTATCTCTTGATTCCAGAAACTCATTTGGAGACATGTTTAAACCAGTCATTGGGCTGATGAGCTGGATCATCAGGCAAGGTTGCTTGGTGCTCAAGCCTGTTGACCCACATTTAGTCCCTGGGTCTCCTGTAAAGGCGGAAGGAAAGAAACGACTCACAAAATTTCTCTCTGACCTCCACATCTACACTGTGGCACACGCATGCACACACACAGATCACACCACACAAATAATTAGTAAAAGTACGTAATTTCAAAAACCATCCATTCCCAGTTCAACTCCATGTTGCTCTGATTAACTGGGTGGCCTGCTGGCCACCGCCAATTTATTTTTCTAACTATCTTTCCCCCTTTCTGAGATTATAATGTATCATTTTCCTGTTACTTTCTCTCCCTCCAAGCCCTCCCATGTATTACCATCCACCCCTCTTTCTGTCTTTCAAATTCATGGCCTCTGTTCCCTTATGTTGTTACATTTCGATGTGTATATGTACATATTCCTAAATACATATGCAGATATTTCCAATATGCAGACAGGACTGAAAGCACCTTATAAAATATGCGCGGCTTAAATATCAGCTGCCATACTTCTCAGTAACATTAGTCTCCTAGTCTATAACACGCCACAGGCCCACAAAACTGTGTCCAGACAAATCCTGCAGCCAGGGCTCTTCTGAATCCCCAGCCTGGACTCTACGCTGCTGGGAAAGATCTCTTTGTATGCTCAAATTCAAACACCTGTAGCCAAGCAGAGACTAGGAAATCAGGAGTTAAGCTCACTTTATTACTACTATTATTATTATATTATTATTATTTTATTATTATTATTATTATTATTATTATTATTATTATTATTATTATTATTATTATTATTATTTGAGACATAGCAAAGAGGATTACAACTTCCCTCTGGGATTCTGCTTGCTCCTTTGTCTAATAAAGTGGAGTCCTTGAGGGGAGCCTGGCTAGGCAGCCTACCTTTCTGGATCCTGCTGTTGTTTAAGCAACAACATTTCCTCCTGTAGGTAATTTAAATAGTATTTTATGCAACAGTGTTATGGGCTGAGAGGGAGGTGCTGTTTTCCTCCAACTCTTTCTGAGTCCTTTTGCTCATTAGGTGTTCAAACAATGAGCCCACCGCAGCAGCCTGATGGGCAAAAGAGCTCTTGCCTTCCTGCTACGCTGTCGACAGGCTGGGGCTTGATAAGCCTGCATTTCTGACCTAATCAGCTGCCAGCTGTCTCTTTATTGTGTCCCCTTGGGGCATCAGAGCAAGTTATATTTCACAGTCTCAAAGTTTAAATCAGTTCTCCTCATACGGAGCAGAGCCTAAAGAAAAAGACATATCAGATGAGGCTTGAGTACGCAAGACCCTTTTGATGATGGCAAGTTTGTTTGTGCAATACATGCTCCTTGCTTGAAGCCAGGCCAGAGCTTCCCGCAATAGGGCCAGAGAGATGTTCATGAGCATGCATGCATCTAAATTCTAACTAGATCCTCAGGTCAGTCAGCATGCAGCCGTTCAACTACACAGCTTCTATTAGGGAGGCCTCTCCAAACATTCAGAGGAAGGAGACCTTAGCTTATGGGTGTGTGCTTTGCTCCAGCTCCACCTCTCGCTGATAGTGGCATTTGGCTTTTTCAAAATATTTGTTTTTTGTTTTGATCTGAACAAGATGTTTGTATATGCTTTATGGCTCCTATTTTCATTGTAAAGTGATCACTCCTGGATACTTAGTATGTACATCTGGCATCTTAAGCTTTGATCATGCCTTTGTGGTGAGTTCATTCAAATCCTTCTCTTCATTTTAGTTTAGTTTAAGTGTGTGTGTGTGTGTGTGTGTGTGTGTGTGTGTGTGTGCGCGCGCACGCGCATGCAAGCACATTTGTAAATGAGTGTATGTTGTGCAGAAGTAGATAATAGCTCTCAGGCATCTTCCTCTATGCCCCTTATTTTGGAGACAGGGTCTCTCTCCTTCTCAACCTGTAGCTTCGCTGAGTGCTAGCTGTCCTGCCAGCTGACTCCAGAGACCCAGCCATGTCCACCCGTGTCCCCACCTCTCAGTGTTTTACGTGGGTGCTGGGGATCCAAACTCAAGTCTTCATTCTTGTATGGCAAGCACTTTGCCAACTGAGTCATCTCCCCAAGCCCCGGGTAAATAATTTGACACACACACTGCACTGTTGTTCGTTGCATGTACTCCACTAAACTACAGGTCACTGGCATCCGTTCCTCTACCATACACTGACATTGTTCCTATTGTCCGGCTTCCCCCGCCCTCTACCTTATGTGGCTTTATTTGACCTGGCCACAGAATGGAGCATATAGACTATTTCTGTCTAAGGCAATGATGATTTCAGATGTTGTTTACTGAAAACCTAAGCAAACTGGGCTGAATATGGATAGAATGTATGGAATTATCTCCCAGGGAGTAGCCAGGTTTCAGGTACCTTTCCCAATCAGTATTCTTTAGTTTCTGTCCATCTGCCAAGTTTGGGTCCTGAGTTTGTTTCCCTCATAGCCAAGTTACTGAAGCAGGTATTTTCTTTCTATATGCACAAGCCTTGTTAGAAACCCCAAAGAGCTTCTCTTCCCAACTAAAACAGTCCTGAACCTCTCACTGAGTGGCCTAATTTACTTGACTTGCCTAGCCTCTAAGCTAATCACACTGAGGACAGGAATAGTATATATTAATCAACCTAAGAGCAGAGTTAGAGTCATCCAAGCCATCAGCTCTTTCTAAGTAAGACACATAGATGTTGGGGGAGGATGCCAACATTTCCCATGTAGTTTCTTCTTTCTCTGAAGGCCTTGTTAGATTTTTTTTAATTAGAGAGAATGTGAGCCAGTATAAGGCAGCTTCTTAAACCAGTTCAATATGGGCTTTGCAGCCAGCTAAAATATTTCTTAAAATGAGGCACAAGGAAACCCACCTGGATTCCAGACAGCTGTACAAAGTTGGCACAGTGCTGCTGGATATTGGTAGGTCTTGATGTGGCTGGGCAGTCAGATGGCCTTTAAGGTTGTGTATCTGCTTACCTGAATCTGAAGGTAGAGGCAGAGGCTGCCTATTGACTCAGTGTATTAGCTGCTGGCTCACCACTTCCTACCTTAATCCTTTCCCTAATCACCAATGCTTTGATCTTTGATCTTTGTGCCCACCTCCTACATCTATTAAATGGTTTGAAATCCTTCATATTCAGTGAATGAGCAGTTCGAGGTCACAGATATAGTGCAAATGGGAGGATCAGGCCACTAGGGTGTCTGTGTTTTACCCTCTGATTCACTTTACCCACAGAAGATAACAACATGTTTCTCTAGCCCCATGGCAGCCACAGCCTGCAGAGAGCACCTCTCTCTGACACACTTTGAGGTCCTGCTGTCCTCCATTCCTCCTTTCAGACCTGCGTGTGTTGACAGCATCCACACTGCATCCTCATATCACTGTGTATCCATCCATACCCCTTCAGTGTGCCAAGTGTCTACAGACAGAACTCCGGATATGGTCCCCTCTCCTTCAGTATCTTTATCTCTGATTTTCAAATCACTCCCGAGGGCACATATTACACACACACACACACACACACACACACACACACACACACACACACATATATATATATATATATATATATATATATATATATATATATATATATATATACACACACACATTGCCCAAGTTACAGTGGATGAACCACAGCAAACTTGACATTCATGAAGTACAATCAATAAAGGTCAATAAGGTACAAATCAAATTCCTCCTGTATTAGAGGGCAGGGGAAAGCTGGGAAGACCAAGCATTTCATTGACCGGCTGAATTAAGGTAGTTTACCTTTACCTAACTTCCCTTCAGTAGCTAAAATAAAGACCCTGGAGGAAAGGTCATGCTGCAACTTGACATCCTTCCTTGTGCAACATTTAGCACTTAACCAAAAATTCCTAGGCACGGAAGACCTAGGACTAAAGCGCACTGCAGGGGAAGTGTTCACGACTCTGGACTCTTGAGGTTCTGGAGGTGGACACGGGATTTAAAGCAGTTTTGGCCTGTGTTGTGAACCACATTGATAAAAAAAAAAGCTGAGGGATTTTAAAAGAGATTCTGAAATCTAATTTTTTAAAAGTGGTGTCAAACCTGCTGTGTGGAGGTAAACACGTAGAGTCCCAGTTCCCAGCTGAGACAGGAGGATGGAGCCTACAAGGCAAGCCTGGTTTATATAGTAAGACCCTGTCTTAAAAGCCAAGGGCTTTGGATGTACCTCGATGGTGTAGTGCTTGCTTATCATGTGAAAAGCCCCAAGTTCAGTCATCAGTGCTGCAAAAATATTAAAAACGAGAAATTAAGTAACTAAATTTGAGAATGCAATGAGCAGTTTAACAACAGATTAAATGAAACTTTTTAAAAAATCACTGAACTAGAAAATAGAAATTTGTAAAAAAAAATGCATAATGTATCAAGAGCAGACCAAAAAAGTTGAGATATAACAAACAAAAACACGGCTGGTGAGATGGCTCATCAGGTCAACACACCTGCTGCAGAGCCCAACATGCTGAGTTGAATCCCTGGTTCCCCATATTGTGGAAGGGGAGAACTGATTCCTGAAAATTGTCATCTGTCTGACCACCATACTTCACTGATGTCATGACAAGCATACACACAGAATAGAAATATGATAACATAAGAGATCAACAGGGCAAAAATGAAATCACTTAAGCATTTGTGAAATTTGTGTCTCACAAAGATGGGAATAACCTCTAAGTGCTTACCTGTCACCTGTCTATCACCTGTCTCCTCGTCATCCCTCTCCGGCTGCTTATCTGCTTGCTGCAGCTGAGGAATAAACCCAGGGCTTCATGTGTGAATTTCACAGGAATGAGCACTATTCTTTATCTAGCATCTGTCAACCAACTATCTATCTATCTGTCTATCTCTCTATCTATCCATCCATCCATCCATCCATCTATCATTTATCTATTTACCTATCGATCTATCACATCTACTTGTGAAAATAAAGGTACAGAAATTGGGGAGCTAAAGATATAGAAATAGAGAATGGAGTAAAAATAGCCATCTGAAAACTATTAGTTATAGATTTTTGCCGAAATCTATAAAAGGTGTAGATCCAAGACTCACTATAAACTTTGTGAAAGATATAACAAAATGAATAAACAGTTGCATAAGGGAGCACATTTTTTAGAAAAGAGCAAAAACCCACATACAAAGGGAAAATTGCAAAAGCAGCTAGAATAAAGGGCATGTTGGGTGTAGAGACCATCAAAGGAGTAATAATGAAACCAATGGTCTCATGCCTAGTAGAAATAATGGAATCTGCAATATAATGCAATGACAATGATTTCTTCAAAATGCTGTAAGAAGATAATTATAATCCTTGTGAAATATCTTTATTTAAATGAAGATAAAATATATTATTAAACAAACAATTACTGGAAGTTCATCGCTAGGGCAGATTACAGAGTGGAATGTGCAAGAAAGGTGTCTCAGAGGCAGACAGTATTCAGTTTGATGGGATCTGTGCTCTCCTCTGTGCTTGCTATACATATTATCAGAGAATCTGATTGTAGACATATGTAACATTTCTTTCTTCTTCCTTCCCCTTTTCTCGGCCTCCACTTCTATCTCCCTCATGCCCTATCTCTCTTTTTTCAATTTTCTTTCTTTTCGTCCTCATTACTTTCGTCTGCCTTGCTTTCCCTCACTCTCTCTTGAAGGAAATGAAACGTATGCATGTTGTCCTCTGACCTCCGTTGTGCTTTTCTTACACAAGGCAAACATGCAAATACACACATAAACACACACACACACACACACACACACACACACACACACACACACACGCATGGATAGTTAGATCATAGGTAGATGTAATGATAAAGATAGATTGATTGATAGATAGATAGATAGATGTAATAAAAATAAGAAAACGTAAGAGACTTATGGGTCATGATGGAATGGATTAACATTGTGAAACTTGAGTTTCCCAAATAAGAAACAACCTCTATAAGTTTATCTATCACCTGTCTTATCATTTCTCTCTCTCTCTCTCTCTCTCTCTCTCTCTCTCTCTCTCTCTCTCTCTCTCTCTCCCCTCTGTCTCTTCCTAGCTACTTCAGTGTCTGCTTCAATTCTGAGGAGGAAGCCTGAAGCTTCATCCCTGTTTGGCTGGCGTGCTACCAGCAAGCTCAACATATCCCCAGCCAACATCTAATTCTTTGCTTCACTTTGTAGCAAAACTTGAGAACTCCATCTAACCTCAGTAAGCCGACTGCTTATGCACAGTTTTCTCTTGATCTACTTTCCCTACAACTTCCTTGGTCCCTTGGAATTTCCATTGCTCTCCTCCACTACATCTCAGGGTTTCTGAAGACACGGATACTCATCTCATTGGATTTCAAGATAATTGGCACTGCTCACCTTCTGGAATCATCTTTCAATCTGACAGTGGTATGAATCAACATTCTTCCACTTCCCCAAGGTTGCAATGGCTGTCTCTTTTTATTTTATTCTATAGAGTCCCTCCTGGCTTGTATTCTAAAATAGGAACACACTGGAGCTCTTTCTAAGCTACACTTTCTCCTCCATCCATGTCAACAGGTAACAATTTAAAGGAGTCAGCATGCCTCTTCCACAAACTTTCTGTGGCTCTGTGACCATATTGTATCTGTCTCAGCTGCCCATCACTCCATGTAGTGTGACAGCATTCATTGATAATACATGAGTAAACATGCTCTGTTCCAATATTACTTTATTAACAAACAGATAATGAGCAAAATTTGGCCCAACGGCTATAGTATGTTGATGTCTACAAGCATATTCACTTCTGAAGCTCATGTATACATTTTGTTGTCATCATGTTTGAAAGATACATACCAATGATGATAACTTGCCATCTCTCTCTCTCTCTCTCTCTCTCTCTCTCTCTCTCTCTCTCTCTCTCCCTCCCTCCCTCTCTCTCTCTCTCTCTCTCTCTCTCTCTCTCTCTCTCTCTCTCTCACACACACACACTTCATTCCATTACCCTGGAGAACCTTGATGAATATGACCTAATCTACATTTTGTAAGATTCTTTGTCCTGAGAATCATCACATTTCAAGTCGCCACCCTGATAACCAGCCAGTTCATTTCTCTCCAGTGTCTCCTCTGAGGAGACAAATTATCACATCTCTTTCATGCATAAGATTCTCAAATTGAGGGAGAGAAGTAAGGGAAAAATGGGAGAGAGGGAGGAATGGGAGCATACAAGGGATGGGATAACAATTTAGATGTAATATGAATAAATTAATAAAATATATTTTTTAAAAAGATTCTCAAATTGAAACCCAGATGTCGAACCTGCACCTGGAAGCCTGTGTAAGGGTGAGATCTGCAGCCCTGGGAAGTGCCTCTCTTCCTAACAGGACAGCTACGCTCCACCTCCAGTGTGGACAACGTTGCCAGCTACTCACCTTCTTCTATCCCCTCGTTCTTCCTTCTGCCTGGTGACAGGGATTCCTATGGGCCCGGGCTGCTCTTCACTCATCCACCTGCAAAGGCCTCCCTGTGCAGAGATCACAAGTGTGTGCTGCCATGGCTGCCTTCTTTCTTTCTTTCTTTCTTTCTTTCTTTCTTTCTTTCTTTCTTTTCTTCATTATTTTTTCAAATAAAAGGAAGACACTCAGCTTGTCTTTCTCAAACTTGTCAGAATTTTAAACTCCCTTTCTCTGCTAGTCTTTCCAGACTCCTTCCCCTGTGATCTCTGCACTCTACCCCATATCATGTGACCCAACTCTGCTTTCTCTCTGTGGTGGGCGCTTTTCTGCCTCCAAGCCTGGGTGCCTACTGCTTCTTCTACTCATCCTCCTGTGTTTGCTTCCCTAACTGAAGCCCTTCCCCCCACATGAAGGCTTCCTGGATTCTACCATACATGTGAGTAAATGGTTCCCCCTTAAGGTGGATAAGGCCCTTTTGTGCTTCCCCACCGTGGCACTGAGCAGGCATTTCTGTTGCTTCTGCTGGTCGGCTGTAGGCTATCTGCTCTAGAATGGAGAGCATCTCTGATTGGTTTGTTCTCAGAATACAAATAGTCCTGAAACTCATGGTGTCCAAGCTCCAGGGTTCTGACTAAGCAGGGTTCTGCTTCCACCCTGCTGGGCAGGGTGCAGGCTGCCTGCCTCTTCTCAGGTCCGGTTCTCTTTTTCCACCCAGGGTTCAGCAGTGATGTTCCACTCTCAGTGCTGGGTCCTTAGGTGCTCCTAACTGCCCTTCAACCTGACTACTCAATCAGGGTCACACCTCCATATCCACTCTTTGTAGCTCATTTTCTCAAAGGTTTTCTGACAGGCTGAGCTCATGGCACCAAGGCACCTGCTCTGACCATGGGGATTCAGCCAGCAACCCTGCTCTGTCTCCTCCAAACCTGCCTCTGCTTCTAGCCATCCCTGACACCTTCTCCATTTTTGATGTATAATCTCCACTCCCATCCTCAGAATACCTAAGCGATAGCTCATCATTTAAATTTTTTTATTTTATTTTTTTCAGAATTAAGTTTAAACCCTAAATGTCCCTATGGCTAGCTATGAAAACTTGATCAAGCTATTAAATGAGAGGTATGACACATGCACCACACAGATAGAGAAAACAAAAGATAATGTGTTTAAAAGTACTTAGTGTACAAGGTTCACATTTTGAGTATTTATAAATAATGATGCAGCAATAGCCTTTCCCCTCACCCCAGAGTGTCTGACTCTGACACTCACCCCCCACCTCTCCCTCTCTCTCTCTCTCTCTCTCTCTCTCTCTCTCTCTCTCTCTCTCTCTCTCTCCACCCTACTCACCTTCTCCAACTCTCATCTGATAGATTATTTGCTATAAAGATGTTACTTAATTCTGGCTGTGACATCACAGCTCACCATAGCAGCTGGATCAGTTTTGAGATATCAACACATGAATCAGACAGATGAGAGGAAGAGGAGGAAGGGGCCTGAACAGAGGTGCCAGCTGCTGAGGGGACAAGGAACTGAAAAGAGAAAAAATGAGATATAGATCTAGGGAGATGGTTCAGTTGATAAAGCACTTGCTGTGTGAGGCTGAGGACTAGAGTTTGGATCCAGGCCATTTGCATAAGATTTCTCAGGTTTGACACCTCATCTGTAATTCCAGCACTCAGGAGATGGAGACAGGGCATCCCTGGGACAATCTATTAAACTAGACTAGTTGGATTTGTGTAGGTCTAGGTTCAGCCAAAGACCCTGCCTCCATAAATGAAGAAGAAAATGATAGACAAAGATACTCAATATCAGGTTTACACACACACACACACACACACACACACACACACACACACACACACCCTTACACATCAGTGTGTCCACACCCATTGAAACATATATAAATGAGGGAATACCACACTGAGATGGGGGAAGGTGCTGCTCTTTTGACAAATGGAAAGGCTTAAGACTTCTCACCATGTTCAACTACTACCAGAGCCCAGGTAGTTTGTTTTCGTGGTGGGGGGGAGGGCAGCCAATCTGGAATGTAGTGATCAAGAAAGAAAGCAGAACATGAAATTTCCCATCTGAAATCCAGACTGAGGGAGGAAGAAAAAGAGAATAGGAGAGTGAAGGACACAAAGCAAGGAGGGCCACTGTCTTTGCTGACATGCCTATCTCAGATGTATTCCTCAGGTGGCATAGACAGCTTTCCCAGTATGTGTACAGGTCAGAATGGACAGTTCAGAATGACCCCCAGTGTGATGTTCATGGAGGAGTGCTCAGTTCCTCCTGAATTGCCTCTCTGTGGCCCTTGTCACCTCACCTCTCCCCATATCAGCAGGAAAGATTTCTTAGGTGTCTCTGTTAGCTTGCCAACAGTGCAGAGTGGGTTTATACTAAGACTGCTATAGCTTCATTGGGAGGGACATTTTATAAGACTCCTGTGGTGTGTGTGGCATGGTGCTGCTTGTATTTCTATTATCCAACACATGACTATGAAAAAGACATCATACAAATGAGAATGTTTGCTGAGCATCTATCAAATGCAGGTACTTTCTGGAACAAGTTCTACCCCTTACATGATAAAAGTGGGGTTCAGCAGCATCAAATTGATTTCTAGAACCACAGGCAGAGCATGAAGTTAAAAGCCAGGAAGTCTTATAGCAGAGAATATGGGAGTAATTATTCAGTGACTTATTTAAAAAACTGTTTGGTGAATGTTCTTGTTATCATTAAAAATAAACAGAGTGAGATGCAACAGATCTAATATGGAGAGATTTATTGTTTAAGCATAGGGAGAGAAAGAAGGGGGAGGAGTGCCCCTGGGATGGACACACACACACACACACAGAGAGAGAGAGAGAGAGAGAGAGACAGAGAGAGAGACAGAGACAGAGACAGAGAGAGACAGAGAGAAATAGAGAGAGAGAGAGAGAGACAGAGACACAGAGACACAGAGAGAGAGACAGAAAGAGACAGAGAGACAGAGAGACAGAGACACATACACAGAGAGACAGAGAGAGAGAAAGACAAAGACAGAGAGAGATAGAGAGAGACAGAGAGAGAGAGAGAGACAGAGAGAGAGAGAGAGAAGAGGTGGGTTTATCCTTTTATATCTGGTGCACATCTGGCCACTGCAAGTGATGACATCATAGGTTGCTAAGCAACCTAGAGGCAGGATGTCAGGGTTACCAGATGCTAACATTACTCCCTTTTCCCATAATTGTAAAAGTAATGAGAAGGCTGGACTACTTTCCATGCAAAGTAAGTTAAAAAATATAAATATAGGTTCATTGGAAGCAGCTCTTGGCCTCCCTTCAAGTGGGAAGACAGGCAGAGAAAGGTAAGGGGGGCGGAGAACAAGAAAATGCCTAGATTGTATGGTGGAGAGGAAGGAAAAGGCCCTGCCCTGGAAAGTTTAAAGTATGGGGCAGGGTATGCCAGCCATATCCTGCAGCAGATGGTAGAGACTGAGGAGAGATGAGAGAATCTGAAGCTCTTCTGGACCTGCAGCATACCACTTTAGCCTTTTGTTGATAATAAATGGATAAGGGGTGAAGAAATCAATGATATTTGGCTGCATCCCGCTGACACTGGTGCAGTGTAGGGGCCCAAAGGGCTGAAATGTTGGCTAAGTTGGGAAGGAGCCAGCTGTTGTATTTACCGTACAGTGTATGAGAAGATCTTTGGCAAGGAAGGACTATGAAGGTCCATCTGGCAATCTGTTAGACTGGATCACCTGTGGGTAGCTGCTGTTGGTCTGTCTTGAATATAGGAAAACTGGAACATATATAGGGCAGAAGACAAAGTTAAGTAGATTAGAGAGAAAATTCCATTTAGGTGTACATTTAAAAATTTTGGGAGATCAGAGATGGAAGTTTTGGAGTGAAAAGAAAAACTTAAATGTAGGCAACTTCCTTCCATTTACCTGATTGTGGCAGTAATTAAAACGGTCTCCTTTTGGATCTGGTCAAGTCTGGTTGCAGAGATGTGTAAGCTTAGCAGCCCTTGGTGCAGGCTTAGGGATTTGAAATTCTCTGGAAAGCATCCCTGTGGGGAGCTGGAGGGATAACAATGGACTGATCCCATGGGACGGTGGAGTCAGTGGCCCATCAAGGCATTCCAAGAGCAAGACTCAAAAATTAGTGCAATCTCTTCCAGCAACTCACCAGCCCTGGTCAAAGACCAAAAGCATAGCCCCAACAGGAGTGGGCTTGTCCCAGAGACATGGCTTACCTAGTGCTAGGATTTTCACCAGGGAAAAAGGGTGCCAGAGAAAAAAAAATCTCACCAAAGGGGAAAGGTCCTAACTGAAGGTCAGCCAGGAGGACCAGCTGCAGTCAGGAAGACAGTGGTTGGCATACCTCTGCTCCCCAGGGAACTAGAGATTTTCCAGTAGTCTCTTGGACAAAGGCAATCATTTATACCAACTAGGAAGTGGGGAACTCAACCAACCAGCCAGTGTCTGATGCAGAAAGGCGTCAGTCACAATTAGGAAAGGCAAAGTAATCCCACCCACTGAAATAGACAATAGGTGGGGAACTTAGGCTGTTGATTGGTAGTGCTTATCTGGATTTCATTTGAGCTGAGAGGTGGATTTCCTGTAGTTTACAGGAACCCTTTTACGTTTACAAAAAGAGATAAATTTGAGATATGTTGGCATCACCATTGTTTGCAATTCGCAGTGAAACACATCCAGCTAAGGCTCAGCAACTATAGTCACAAATGCAAAGGACTTATGGGAACCTTCATAAGATGGAGCCCTTTAATAATATGTCTTGGATACAGGAGGTGCCCCAATGACCCCATCCCTTCCTAAGAGCTCTTGATTGCCATTCTCTTCAAAAGTATAGCCACAAAAAGACTGTTTGGGATGAAGAAAGGGTTCAGAGGGAAAGAAAGGGGATACTGCCTGGTAATAGCAGTAAACACAATCACAATACGTAGAGCTTAGAGCTTTGAAAATAGTGTTTAAATATCTGAATTCTGTGTGAAAATACATGTACATGGGAATCCTGTCTCAGGCACCAGGGACTGAAGGGGTGCACTACACAGACTGATGATACAGCCCCTCAAAATCAAACAAGTTCTGTGGCGAGTGCAAGACCCAGGATCCCAACTCTAGTCTGCAACTTTCAATTTTATTTTTCTATTACACTCAGCTGCTTCCTGATGCACACATCTTCATATTCAAAAATGCTATTAACCTCCTGCATCCCCAGCACCTGAGGTCTGCAGAGCCAAGAAGACAGAGTTAGCATCTTTGTAAATAAACATCACTGGAGTCTGAACTCATCAGCCTGTAGAAATGCCATCTTTTGCCTTTCAAAGAGAGGATAAATGACATTGCTCTCCTGGAGGAAGTAGGCTCTGAAGGTAACATGACCCCAGGGGAGCTCCAGCTTCTTGGGTTTTGGCTTCCATCCCAGGGTCCTCAACTCTACACAGAGAGGCATGAACCAGCCGGTTCCAAGGTTCATCTGGATTTTATTGGGAAGGGATTTATTTTAATAGTCCCCAGAACAAACAGAGATTCTTGGAGCCAGGAGTTCAATAGGGAAACAAACAACAGCAAATCTTGAAAGGTAAAAGTTCAGCCAAGTGCAATGGCAGGCCCAGCCACTTGGGAGGTTGAAGCAGGAAGCTTATGACCCCAAAGCCTTCCCAGCAGGTGGAAGGATCTAGCTTTAGTTCCCCTGTCCTGATCCATTCCCTTCCACTGTTGAATGGGCATTACCTCCTTGCATGTGACCAAAAGAATTGACACAGGAAGAACCTGGCTCAGAGGGAGAGAGATCCCCAGCTAACCAGCAGAGGAAAGCCCAGGCAACTAAGCAATCTGAGGTTCCCAGCATAAAGCCATGATGGCTTCGGTAATGGGAAATTGGGGATGTAGAGGGGAAGGAAACAGTGGACAGAGAAGGTGGGGTGGGAGGTAAAGAGACAGAAAGACAGAGGAAGGTAGCAAGGAGAAGAAGGTAAAGAGAGGAAGGAGGGAGGGGATGTTAAGATAAAGCACCAGGGGTACCTTTGGCAGGCCCAGTGCCAAGGTATGCCACTAAGAGATTAAACCATGCAACTGATCTAGCTCAGTAGGTTTATTGGGGGAGGAGGGAGAGAGAGACAGAGACGGAGACAGAGACAGACAAGGAGACTGATGAGAAAACAGAACAAACAAGACAGTGAAAAGGGGGCCTGCCACATAAGAAAATACAGAATGATGGAAATGCCTTGCTCATGGTGGCAGCATGTGATGATGGAAGCTGCTGCTGCTGCTGAGTCACTAAAAGACAGGTAGAGGAAGTCAGGGAAAGGGAAGGGGGGAGGGTGAGGGAAGGAGAGAGGGTGATCAGAAGTTGGGGGTGGTGGATTTGGAGCATAGGTTTGGAGAGCCTGCCAGAGAAGGAGCACTGAGCAAGCCATTGATTTTTCATATGGATAATTGATAATGTCTCCCCTTTTTTCTTACCCTTAGTTGGTTCTCAGTGATCATGAGGGCTGGGATGCTTGCAAAGAAAACTTCTGCCATTTGTGAGATGAGTCACTTGCTCCTGATGATATGTGGACCAAGATGCATACAAGGAAGTCAGAATTCATGAGTCAAATAGTACTATGCTGCCTCACCCCTCTGTGGCTCCTTATTTGTTTACCAGCGCTTGCAAGCTCACAGTCAGAGAGATCTGAAACTTGGAGGGATGCAGGGAACTCTGAAAGCAAGCCTCCTTGTTTATTCCCCACAGGCTTCATGGGAAGTATTTAGCAAGCATATTCCTGAAGGCCATTCTCCTTGTAAGAAACCCCATTGGTGATTTAATTAAGCCTACGTAAATGCTAAATGGGATTCAACCAGGATGGAATTTGCTGATTTGTATGTGCTGAAATAAATTTCTTGTTCTGTTCTAATTGAATAGATTGAACACAGACTGTGTTTGTTCTTATCCTGCAGCCACCTTCACAGGAGCGATAAATCGGAAGTGTTATCTAGCCTGGTGTATGAGGGTTTTTCCCTGAGAAAAATTGCTCTGCTGGGAGAGAAAGAATGGAAGGACTGAAAACATATTTTCATTTTACAAAGGCAAATGTCACAACCCAAGGCACCCCTAAGATATTATATATACATATATTTACAAACATATACAATATATTTATTGTTCACAATTTCATCATTGTAACACAAGTGCCTCATGTATGGTCAGGAAAGTGGAAAATTAATGTAACCCTAATAGAGATTATTGTCATTGTTTTTTTTTTTTTTATGTAAGTTTTCCACATAGACCCAAGGAAATAATGACACCTTTAGGAGTAGCTACATGCCTGACAATGTCCTTTGCTATACTATAATACTAAAACCAATGGGATAACAAAGGAATTTTGCAGCAACATCTGAGAAGAAAATCAATAAGTTCATTGTGATGCTTTTTCAATAGAAAAGCAGGCAACTTTACTATGAAGGTTACAAAGATTATGTGGGAAAATACTTGAGGTATAATGTGTTAAACTTATGCACTGTCCTCATCGCTTTGTCAGTTGAACACAGCCATGAGTCACCTGAGAAGGAGGTCTCAACTAAGGAATTGCCTCATCAGATTAACCCGAGTGTGGTGTGTGTGTGTGTGTGTGTGTGTGTGTGTGTGTGTGTGTGTGGTGTGTATTTGTTGGGGGTTGTTTTGATTATTAATTGATATAGGAAATTCCCACACACTATAAGACACACCATTTTCTGAACGAATTTTTCAGAGCTGCTTAAGAAACCAGTAAAGAAGAGGGTGACAGGCAGGTCATAGCATATCTGAGTGGCAGAAAATCAGAGACCTGTGAATCTAGTGAGTAACGTGGCTACTGACTCCAAAACACCAACATCAGTGTTTCCCAGGCATGAGGAGATACCTTAGGACCTGGGGATGCAAAGTTCCAGGCCCCCCTCAGCCATCTCCAGGGTTCTCAGGACCACAGTTCCAGGGGTGCCTTGCTCCAGCAGCAAGTCCTCAGAATTTTCTCACATTCTCAAGGGTAGCACCTGGATACTGAAGTCAGCATCCCAACTTCCAATCCACAGTTCTACTGCTCCCCTTGTAAAGATTGGATGGACAATAGGAGAATATAGGGTCCTGGGTCCAAGATAGCAGAGTCCAACCCAATCTGAGTACTGCAAGCCCAGTGTCTGCTCACAAGCAAAGCACTGCACAGCTGCCTCCATAAGGTTAGCACCCATATGTATGCCTCTGGAATTCCCCCACCAGACTGAGGACAATTCTGAACTCCAGAGACTCGAAAATCCAGCCTTCAGCTCATCACTATTAGCTGTCTGGGTAAGACCATCAGGACCTCACTGGATCACAAAGGCCTGAGACATCCAGCAGGTTCTGGGAACTAACAGCCAATGCCATGGACAATCAGATGGCTAAAGGCCAGTGTGAGAATACAATCAACAACAACAACAACAACAACAACAACAACAACAACAAAAACAGAACAATATGGCTCCATCAGAACTCCCCCCTGCCGGAAAAAAAACCCACTGGATATTCTAATGCAGCTGAAACACAGGAAAATGACTTTAAATTTATGATCATGAAGTTGTTAGAGCCATTCAAAGAGGAAATTAATAAACCCCTCGAAGACATACAGGAAACAACTAGAGACCATAAAAAAAAAATCCAGGAAAATACAATCAAACAGGCGAAGGAAATGAATAAAATGGTTCAAGACCTGAAAATGGAAATAGAATCAATAAAAAAAAATACAAACCAAGAAAATTGTGGACATGGAAAACTTAGAGAAAAGAACAGGAACCACAGAAGTAGACATCACCCACATAATACAAGAGATGGAGGAGAGAATTCCAACAGTAGAAGATACAATTGAAGATATTGATACAGCTGTTAAAGAAAATATTAAATAAAAAAATTCCTGACAGAAAACATCCAAGAAATTGAGGACACCATAAAAAGACAAAACCTAACAATAATTGGAATAGGAAAAAAAAAGATTCCAAGGGCCAAGGATGAGAAAATATTTTCAAGAAAATCATAGAACAAAATTTCTTCAACCTAAAGAAAAAGATGTTTAGTTCCAAGCTCCATTTCTCAATTGGGTTATTTGGTTTGATGGTGTTTAATTTCTTAGCAGGCTACCAAGAAGAAACTTGATACCCTATGAGCATATAAAGGGGGAGGAAGTCCCCCTCAGTCACAGTCATAGGAGAGGGGAGTAAGGGGAAAATGGGAGGGAGGGAGGAATCGAAGGATACAAGGGATGGGATAACCACTGAGATGTAACAAGAATAAATTAATAAAATAAAATTTTTTTAAAGAAAGGAAAAAGATGTCATTAAACATATAGGAGGCTCCTTATATGTTATAAATTCCTCTTGCCACATAATAATAAAAACAATAATATCTACAGAACAAAGAAAAATTATTAAAAGTGGCAAAGAAAAAAGGCCAGGTAATGTTTAAAGGCATGTCTATCAGAACTACACTTGACTTCTCACCAGAATCTGTGAAATAAAGAAGGGCTAGGGGAGATGCCATACAGACACTAAGAGACTACAGATGTCAGCCCAGACTACTATAAATAAAAAGTTTTCAATCATCATAGAGGGATAAAACAAGGTATGCCAAAACAAATCAATTTAAACAATATTTATGCACCAATCCAACCCTACAGGAGATGCTAGAAGGAAAACTAACCCAATGAGATTAACTACCCCCAAGAAAACACAGGATATAAATAACTTCACAACAGCAAAACTAAAAGAAGACAAGCACACAAGCACACTACCAACAATAACATCATGATAAAAGGAACTAAAAATCATTGGGCATTAATATCTGTCAGCATCAATGAACTCAACTCTCCAATAAAAAGACACAGCCCAACAAAATGGATGCCTGAACAGGACCCTGCATATGAGAAACACAGCTCAGCAATAAACATAGACATTACCTCAGAATAAAGACTGGAAAAAAGTTTTCCAAGCAAATGAACCCAAGAAATAGTCTGGAGTAGCCATCCTAGCATCTAATAAAATAGACTTTCAACCAAAATTAATCAAAAAAGATGGAAATGGAAACTTCATTTTCATCACAGGAAAAAATCCAAGAGAACATCTCAATCTTGAATATCTATGCCCCAAATACAAGGGCAACAATATTTGTAAAAGAAGCATTATTAAAGCTTAAATCACACCTCAGTGTCTACACATAAATAGTGGGAGACTTCAACACCCCACTTTCACCAATGGCCAGATCATTGCAACAGAAGTAAGTAGAGAAATAATGAAACTAATAGAGGTCATGAGTCAAACGGACCTAGTAGAACTTTTCTCCCATGCAAAAAATGAATATACATTCTTCTCAGCACTACAGAAAACCTTCTCCAAAATCAACCATATAGTCTTGTCACAAAACAAACTTCAGCCTATACAAGAAAATTGAATTAACCCATTTTTCTTTATCAGATCACCATGGATTAAAGTTAGACCTGAAAGAAGAGCTAATTCCAATACTCCTCGAACTATTCCACAAAATAGAAACTGAAGGAAGATTGCCAAACTCATTCTCTGAGGCCAGAATCAGACTGATATTGGTATTACCTGTTCTTTGAATGTCTGGTAGAATTGTGCACTAAAACCATCTGGCCCTAGGCCTTTTTTTGGTTGGGAGACTTAATGATTGCTTCCCCCCTTTTTTTAGGGGTTATAGGGCTGTTTAAATGTTTACCTGATCTTGGCTTAGCTTTGTCAAGTGAAATCTATTAAGAAAACTGTTCATTCCATTTAGATATTCCAATTTTGTGCAATCCAAGCTTCTGAATTAAGACCTGATGATTATTTGGGTATCCTCAGTGTTGTTATGTCCCCCTTTTCATGTCTGACTTTGTAATTTGGATGTTCACCCTCTGCCTTTTAGTTAGTTTGGCTAAGGGTTTTTCTATCTTGAGTTTCTCAAAGGACAATCTCTTGGTTTCATTAATTCTTTGTATTGTTGTCTGTTTCAAACTTATTGATGTCAACACTGAGTTTGATTATTTTCTATTGTCTATTCCTCTTTGGTGTGTTTTCATTTTTTTTCTAGAGATTTCAGGTGTGCTGTTAAGTTGCTAGTATGAGATCTCTCCAATTTATTTATGAAGACACTTAGTGCTATGAATTTTCCTCTTATCACTGCTTTCATTGTGTCCCACAAATTTGGGTATGTTGTGCCTTCATTTTCAAGTTGTTTAGTTTCCATGAGTTTGTAGGCTTTCTGTTGTTTATATTGTTGAGTTCCAGCATCAATACATGGTGGTCTGATAAGATACAAGGGGTTATTTAAATCCTCCTGTTTCTGTTGTGCCTTGCTTTGTGACCAATTTCATAGATGTTTCCCTGAGGTTTTGAGAAGGTATATTCTATTGTGGTTGTATGAAAGGTTCTGTAGGTATCTGTTAGGCCCAATAGATTCAAGAAGTCTGTTAGTTTCACTATTTCTCCATTTGGTTTCTGTTTCAACAATCTGTCCGTTAGTGATAGTGGGTTGTTGAAGTCTCCAACTATTAATACGTGGGATTCAATGTGTGATTTAAGCTTTAGTAATATTTATTTTACTTTTTTTCAAGATAGGATTTCTCTATGTAGCCTTGGCTGTCCTGGACTCACTTTGTAGACCAGACTGGCCTCAAACTCATAGTGATACGCTTGCCTCTGCTTCCTGAGTGCTGGGATTAATGGTGTGCACCACCATGACCAGCTGGTTTCCTTTGCATCTGGGGCATAGATGTTCAGAATTGAGACATTGTCTTGGTGTATTTTTCCTTTCATCATCTCTTTGATTAATTTTGGTAGAAAGTTTATTTTTTTAGATGCTAGGATGGCTACTCTATCTTGCTTCTTGGATCAGTTTGTTTGAAAAACCTTCTTCTAGTCTTTTATTCTGAGGTAATGTCTATCTTTATTGCTGAGCTGTGTTTCTTGTGTGCAACAGAATTTGAGTCCTATTTAGCCATCCATTCTGCTAGCTTGTGCTTTTTTATCGGAGAGTTGAGTCCATTGATGTTGAGGGATATTAATGACCAATGGTTGATAATTTCTGTTATTTTCATGTTGGTGGTGATAGAGTGGTGTGCGTGTGTGTGTGTGTGTGTGTGTGTGTGTGTGTGTGTGTGTGTGTTTCTCTTCTTTTGATTTTGCTGATGTGGGGTTATTTATTCCCTTTGTTTTCCTGGGTGTATTTGGTTTCCCTTTGTTGGTATTTTCTTTCCATTGTCTTCTGTAGGGCTTGGTTTGTGGTTAGGTACTGTTTAAATTTGTTTTTGTCATGGAATGTCTTGTTTTCTTCCTTGTTTTGCTGATATAGTAGTCAGGGTGATATCACTGGTCTCTGAGTGTCTGTAAGTGGCTTTTAGTTTCTGGTAAGAAGTCAGGTGTAATTCGAATAGGTTTGCCTTTATATGTGACTTGACCTTTTTCCCTTACAGCTTTTAATATTCTTTCTTTGTTTTGTACTTTTAGTATTTTGATTATTATGTGGCGGGATGATTTTCTTTTCTGGTCCAATCTACTTGGTGTTCTATCAGGTTCTTGTATATCTGTAGATTGGAGCAGTTTTCTTCTATGATTTTGTTGAAAATATTTTTTGGGCCTTGGAGCTGGTAGTCTTCTTCTTCTATTCCTATTATTCTTAAGTTTGGTCTTTTCATAGTGTACCAGATTTATTGGATGTTTTGTGTCAGGAACTTTTCAGTTTTAACATTTTCTTGGTTTTTGTTTTGTTTTTATTTGATTTTGTTTTGTTTTTTGTTTATTTTGTTTTGATTTTCAGAGACAAGGTTTCTATGTCTAGCCTTGACTGTCCCGGACTCACTTTGTAGACCAGGCTAGCCTTGAACTTACAGAGGCCTGCCTTTGCCTCCTGAGTGCTGGGATTAAAGGCGTGCACCACCACTGCCTGGCAGCTTTGACATTTTCTTAGACTGATCTATCAATTTCTTCAACTGTACCTTCTACACCTGAGATTCTCTCTTCTATTTGTTGGATTATGTTGGTGATACTTGTGTTTGTAGTTCCTGTTCTCTTCCCTAGGTTTTCCATCTCCAGGACAGCCTCAGATTATTTTCCCTTTGTTGCTTCTATTTCCAATTTTAGGTCTTGAACATTTTTATTCATTATCTTCTCCAATTTGTATTCTTAAAGGGATTTATCTAATTCCTTCACCTGTCTGATTTATTTTCCTGTATTTCCTTTAGGGATTCATTTTCCTCCTTTAAGACCTTTATCACTTTCATAACCTCAGATTTAAGATCTTTTTTGTGCTTCAGGCATGATAGTATTTCCAGGGCTTGCTGCTGTAGAATAGCTGATTTCCGGTGGTGACATACGGCCCTAGCTTTTGTTGCTTGTGTCTTATGCTGACCTCTATCTATCTGGTTGTCTCTGGTATTAGCAGGCCTGGTGGTCCATGATGGTCAGTAAGATTGGGAGTAGGCAGAGAGGGCTGTAAGCTGAATGTTGCTCAGGTCCCCAACAGACCTTCTCAGGTTGATGGACAGATGGTGTGGGTTAGAGCCTGAGTGCAGTTCACTTCTCCCTGCTGGCTGTGTCCTAGGTAGGTCGAACTGATCTTCTGTAAACTCTTATCTAGATATTCATAATTTTCTCATTGCATATGATTTAAAAATCCATAATAAAATTTGACTTTAAACTTGTAACAAAAGGCTTATAATTAAAATCTTTATATGAGTGTGTGTGTATATGTGTGTGTGTGTATTTGAAACTGAAGTATATATATATATGTCTCTATATATGATTAATTCAACTTTGTGTGTATATGTGTATACAACTTAGATTCAGCTCTCTCAGATAGGTAGATAGATAGATAGATAGATAGATAGATAGATAGATAGATAGATATTGCCAGTGACCTTTTCAGGAGGTAAACATCCACATGGCTGGCAACCATCTTACTATGGCTAAATAGTATGTGCCATGTGACTTCAGCATCTGAAAATGACCATATTGCATAACTCAACAATTGTAAAACTTCCTATTTATAATAAGCTGTTTATGACTGTATCCCATTTTTCAACTGAGGAAGCAGCAACAAGTCTCAAATACTTTAGGTTGGTATGGATTTTTGTATGATGACAAAATGTAATGTTATATTTACTACAGCAGACTAAATGTTATTCAACTCTGGCTTACAGTATACTATATCTGATAATAAAAATTTAATATTATAAAGGTCTACTTAAAAGAGTGAAAACTGAGCTGGGTGTGGTGGCACATGCCTTTATTCTCAGCACTTGGAAGGCAAAAGCAGACCGATTGCTGTGGGTTTGAGGCCAGCCTGGTCTACAAAGCAAATCCAGGGCAGCCAAGAATACACAGAAAAATCGTGTCTCAAAAATAACAACAACAAAAACAATGAATGAAAATTGACTTAATATGTATGTCTAACTAACTACTTATGTCTTTGCTAACTGGTAAGACCAAGCTGCTAGAAAATTTAGATAAGTAACAGTATATATTTGATAAATAAGGTATATTTGATAATAAATATTTAAAAATCCTAAGGTCTACTCAAGTGCACAGTAATATTTGTCTAGCTTCTTTGTCTTTGCTCACTTTAAGCTTTAACTATTTGGATAAACTAAGACATACAAAAACTGCAATATTCTATAATGGTGCACTATAAAAGGATTGGGAAAGTTTCCAGTCTCTCTATGGACTATATCCATGATTAAATGTTTTATTTTGTTTCTAGAAAAACTTCAAATCATAACTTGTTATTTTTTAAAGCTAAACCTAACAGAGATAGGAATCTAAGGTTCTAGTCTTATGAAAACTACTGATTTGTTGTAAACTGTTAAGGATAATTAAGGCAAGTTAATGCAAGTTAATAGTCACCTTATAAGTGATCAAATTCTTTAATGTGTTCAGAACTATACTTGTAGTCATGCTAAGTATTAATGTAGTTAATTATAAAAATAAGCTTTATTAGCCAAGCATGGTGGCACATGCCTTTAATCTCAGCACTCAGGAGGCAGAGGCGGGTGGATTACTGTGAGTTGGAAGCCAGCCTGGTATACAAAGTGAGTCCAGGACATCTAGGGCTCCACAGAGAAACCCTGGCTCAAAAAATAAAATAAAATAAAATAAAATAAAAATAAAATAAGAAGTAAGCTTTATTTAGCCTCTTGTATACGCTCTCAAAATTAAGTCTAAACCAAGTAACTACAAATGAGCAAAGCTTGCTTAGTTTTAGATATACTTAAAAGACAATAGTCCTCAAAGTCTATAGATGCCTGTTGAACATGGCATTTAAAATGTTTAACAAAGAAGCTGTTCATTATAGGGGGAAGTGCCAGCTCCTGGCAGCACCCCAAAGATCTCAAAATGTAATGGGACACAGAAGAACTTCACCTCCAGATTGCTTTAAATGTGGCAAAGCTGGCCATTGGATTAAAAAAAAAACTGCCTTTCACCTCACCTACTGCCAGGACCCTGTCCAAACTCTGGACAAGATGAACACTAGGGAGTTAATTGCCCTGATTTGCCTAGACAGGTAAGCCAGTCACCCCAAGTTCTTACTCCACAGGAAATTCTGTTCCATCTTCTGGGCCTGGTGCCTGAAGACTGATGCTGCCCTGGGACCTCTGCCCCTGACAACCTTGGAGGAACCTAGATGACCGGCCAGGCAGTCGGCGAGTCTTGGTCATTTTTAATAGATTTAGAAGCTGCGTGGTCTGTACTTCCTGCTTACTCAGCTGGAAGTTCTCCTTCTCGGGTCTCTGATGACGTTAATACCTAGGCTAGTGACAGATTTCTCTTCAAATGCAAAAATCAAGACGCAGGCCTCACAATCCTCAAGCCAGTACTGGCCTACACACACTTTACCTTACTACCAGACTCTAAAAAGAGATAAACTCACAAAACAGACTTCAGTATAACTTTTTACTATTTATATAAAGGAACTCACTTTACAATGACTGTTCTCAGTAATCAAACACCCGTGTTTCATAGTAAATGGCTGGATTTTTTTTTTAAAGGTATAAAGTCTCTGTAAGGTCTGGAGATAGACGAGCTTAAGTTGTGAGGATCTAAGAAAATGTTTTAAGATGTGTAAATGAAACTTATAAAGGTTTGAGGGTGTGAAAGCTTAAGTTGTGAGGGTCTAAAAAGGTGTTTTAAGGTATGTAAATGCAATTTGTAAAGGTATAAGAAAGTGACTTAAGTTTATAAAAAATGTTTCAGAGTTCTCTCGCTCTCTCTGTTATTGTTATGTTAAGACTTCAAAAGTTTTTTTTTAAACATTTATCAGTCGAGTGCGGAAAAGCTATTAATCTAGCTCTGGTAAATACCGACTGCCATTATCACAGTCACAAGCTTAACAACTGAAATTTCCTTTTAGCTGTCTTCTAAATATAGAATTAAAAGTGATTTCATTGTGCTGAAAACATCTATCTAATCTATATATACCCAGTCTTCTGGATAGGGGAGAGAGTCTTCATGCTTTTAACTCCAAATCATTTTGGGCCCCCATGCTTCTACTATGACTCAAAGGTGTGTGTGTACTGTCTTTTCTACAAGGAGGATTTCAGTACAGATTACAAACAGTGATAATGCTAACATATGAAAACTTACCTATTCTGGTGAACAAAAAAATTATTGTAAACTTCGGGGAATTGACTTGAATCCACCTCTCGTGGATTGCATGAGAGGAGTGTGTTCCAGCATTTTGCCACCTTTAGGTGTTCCCTCAAATGTTGCATCCTGGACAACTTCAAATTGTTAGCAAAAGATGGTCCAGTGTTCCACAACTGCTCCAACACGAAGTGCTCCAAGTGCTATTTCATGCCCTTAGCCCCAGATAGTCCCACAGATTATGGACAGTAAGTTAAACAGCCTGGTCTTCTAAAATTTGGACAGCATCCCTGCTTTCTTGGGTCCCCATAAATGCTAATGCCCCAAGACAGCAAGAAGCAGTCTAAAGAGTATGTTGCCCCCACCCCCACTCCCTGTGTGCCACCTCCCCCCATTCCTTCCTCCCCATCACCTCTTTCGATTTTGTCACCTTTTATAATAAGCAAAAAGAATGCTAGTCTGAGCCTGCCTTCAGTGTCTCAGCACTACTAGCCATATCATCACCAACCATCAGATGTCACCTGCAAACCTGAAAGGTCCCCATCAGTGGGAGAGGATGCATTTAGTCCTGCTGTGACTTGAGGTGCCAGGGTGGGGCACCTTGGGGGGCCTTTCCCCTTCTCTGATAAGAAGAAGGGGGGAGGAGGTGTGAAGTAGGACTTCGAGGAGAGCATGGGGGGGCTGAGATCAGGCTTTAAAGTGATTAGACAGATAGATAGATAGATAGATAGATAGATAGATAGATAGATAGACAGATAGATGATAAATGGAAAAGGGTCCCCATCATCATGGCCTGCTCCTTGTCTCTTGGTTTCTCTATCTGTTTCTGTCTTTTGTCTCTGTGTCTCTGTATCTGTCTTTCTCTGTCTCTCTGTCTCTGTCTCTGTCTCTGTCTCTGTCTCTCTCTCTCTCTCTCTCTCTCTCTCTCTCTCTCTCTCTCTTTCTCTTTCTCTGAAGTGGCATTTTGTCACTCCCTTCCAATAAATCTCTTGTGTGAGATCTATTCCATGGTTTAATTTCTGAGGTGTTCCTTGGCTCCCATCAGCCAAGGTTCCCACTGCATAAACCCTAACAGATAGGTGAGTAAAAAGTTGTATTTGATATGTGGATACAATCTTTTTGGGTTGTATGCTTGGAAGTGGGGTACCTGAATCACATAAGAGGTCCATTTTCCATATTTTTAGAGACTTTCTGTGCCATTCTCTATTGTGTCTGAGCTAATCTACAGACAAAAAAAATGATGCTAATGAAGATGTGGGAAAAAAGGAAGTTATACACATTACTCTTTGTCTGTTTAAGGGTAGCCTTTCTAATTAGGGCCAGGCGATAGCTCACTGTGGCTTTTATTTGCATGGAAGTTAAAAATTAGGTTAGAAACATAAAGACTTAGAACTCTACAACACAATGGATCTGCTTTTGTTCATAATAGCCTAGCATATAATATATTGAATAATCTGAAGAGATTATTATGAAGTATAAGAGAGTAGTATGAAGTAGGCAAATGCCAGTGTCAATAAAGAGACAGCAAAGTTAGTGTGATTTTATTAGTACATATGATTTTCATGTATTAAGACTACTTGGCCTCAAAAAAGTGTGCAATTATTTTATTGCTTGACATTTTACATGTTTAAGGAGTATAAGTATTCACACTTTGATTTAATCATTGACTCACTTTATATAAGCATTAAATTTGTATACTGTTAAACAAATAAGAAAAAAGATAAATTTCAACATACTTACATTGGTTGTAGTTGTGTATTACTCTCTGGATCATCCACTAGCTTAAAAAGGGATATAATTAAAACAAGAGATATGGTTAATAAAACCAGAGAAAATGGAAATAGAGGAAAACAAAAGGAACAAAAAGCAACGAGTTCACAAAAGGCTCCCAACATGGCAGATACTGTTCAAAGGACGTCAATTACTTTAAACATGAATGCTCTAGATATCTCAAATGAAAGACAAAAGCTGCTGGAGCAATTGAAAATACAATCTATTTGTAGATAAGCAGTCCATTTTAAGTGTAGTACACAAATAAAATAAAAGATAAAGTCATCCTAATACACTTATCAAAAGATGTTTGCTGTGTTTACATTAATTCCATTCAATTCAGATTTTGGTTTTATTTTGGCTTTGTGTCACTAACAATCAAATCTGGAGTCTTACGCATGCTAAGCAAGATCTCTATCACCGAACTATAGCCCCACACCTTTTTTCACTTTTATTTTGACACAGAATCTAAGTTGCCCAAGTTGCTCTTGAACGCACTCTGTAGCCCTGGATGACTTTGAACTTGTGATCCTTCTAACTCAGCCTCATACAGACTCAGCTCCAAGTAAGACTTCAGTGCAGGAAAGTTGTTAAAGGTAAAAAGCTTGACATAAGTTGAAACAGTGAATCTTCCAAGAAGAAGCAGCAGTCTTTTTTTTCTCCTTTATTAATTTATTCTTGTTACATCTCAATGGTTATCGCATCCCTTGTATCCTTCCATTCTTCCCTCCCTCCCATTTTCCCCTTATTCCCCTCCCCTATGACTGTTCCTGAGAGGGATTACCTCCCCCTGTATATGCTCATAGGGTATCAAGTCTCTTCTTGGTAACCAGAAGCAGCAGTCTTTAAGCTACATCTATCTAGGAACAGCGCCGAGGCACACATAAGGCAAGGGTGAGGAGAGTGTAAAGGAGAGACTGGATTTGCCAACACCTCTGCCAGTGATGGATGGAATCACTGGGCAGAATATCAGTGGGGACAGACAGAGCTGTGCTGTTGCACACTGAGCTAACCGGAGATGACGGGAATGCACAGGATTTCCCATCCAAAATATCAGAATGCACAGGAACATCAACAAATGCATCACATTCTGAGTAAGAACCCCATCCTCATAAGCCTAGATCAGGTAGGGCATTCTCCCCAGTATCAAAGGAAGTTAGCCAGAAATCCACAACAAAAAGCTGAGGAAAAAAACAAAAAACAAACAAGCAAAACAGGGATCAAACATCAAGCTTCTCACCTGCACGTAGACCAAAGAAAAAGTTCCTAGAAAAAAAATCAATAAATTAAAATATTTTAACCTAAATGAACAGAGAACACTAACTTACCAGAAATACATGGGGGCCAGTGAGATGCCTCAGAGGGTGAAAGAAACTGCCACTTGAGCCTGATGAACAGGGTTTGATTGCTGGAACCCATGTAAAGGTTGAAGGAGAGAACCAACTCTACGGTTGTCCCTTGACCTCCATATGAGCACTGTGACACACTCCATCCCTCACGGATGTATCATGTGTGCGTGCACGCACACACACATACATACACATATAAATTTAAAATGTTAAATGTTAAATGTTATTAAAACATACATTAAGATGCAGTGAGAACAGGGCTCAAATGAAAACATAAGCTTCCAATATATATTTTAGGAAACAACATGTATTATTGTCATGCATTATAGTCTTACACGCATTGCAAGCCCCACATTACCTAATTGTTTTGTTTAAATGATTATATTTTGAAAAGGCTTAAAATATCAGTTTCTTAAAAAACACAATCTACTAAGGTTTATACAAAAACAAACTGATGATTTGAATAGTCATATCTGTCAAAATATTACATTCGTTGTCAATAACACCATTTAAAAGGAATGGAATGGATAGAGATGGTTTCACTGGTGAATTCTACCAACCCCCCAAGAAAGAAATGATGGCATTTCTTTGTAGTGGCTTCTGGATGACATCAGCAGAGGAAACAATTCTGAGCTCACTCTCACTCTATGAGGTCCTTATTACCTTAACACCAAGCTCACTTAAGGCATCATAAGGATGGGAAACTGTGCTAATATCTTCTGTAAGCATAACTATGAAAACAACACACTAGAAATAGAACCTAGAAAGGTATACAAGTCGTTATGTGGGACTGAGGCAATGACTCAGTGTTAAAAGGCTTGCTGTGCAAGCAAGAGAAACTAAGTTCATTGCACAGGGGGCAGAGTGGTACAAGCCTGCAACCTCTGTACTCTGGGGATAAGAAGATAGGCAGACTCCAGGGGCTTGCGATTCTGCCATTGTCAGTGACTTGGCAAACTCCAGGTTAAGTGAGAGATCCTGCCTCAAAGAGTAAAAGTGGAGAGAAACAGAGGAAGACACCCAATGTGCAACCTCTGACTTCCACATGTACCTGCAGAGGTGAGTACATATACATACACATGTGCACACATGTATACCCATGGACACATACAACAGAAAAGCTATTGTGTATAACCAAGCATACTTAAATACAGAGTTATGTGAGTAGATCCAAACTGAACTCAGGCATATTTGTCCAATCTCTTGACCTTGGGAAAGGATATCACTATCTACAGGGTCATGCACCAGATCACACAGTCAAGTTTCCAAGAAAGTCTCACAATGTTCAAGTAAGCTCATAATGTTGTGTTTGGCTATATTCATAGATATCATTGACATCATGTTGGATATGTGATTGTATTCCATAATTTAACAGGTTGAGGGGGGAAAGTCACATGATCAAATCTACAGAGAAAAGCGTTTAGCAAAATACAACATCTATTCGTAATATTAAACTCTCAGAAAACAAAGATAAAAGTAAACCTTCAAACTTCTTCAACTCAATTTTTAACAGTCCACAGAAACATAGGCATAAGTGGCATTATATTTGTTGATGAGAATCTGGAAGCTTCTTCCCAGAATCAGAAATGAAGCACTGATGTTCCCTCATCACTTCTGCTCAGTATCATGCTAAAACATATGGCTAAAGCCATAACACAAGAAAATGGAACAAAATTATACATAATTTAGAAAGAAAAGGAACGCATCCTTTGCAGATTGTGTATAAAATGCTAAAAACTATTCATAGCTAATAAACAATTACAGGAAAGGCATAGGATATAAAACTAATATACAATGATAATTTCTGCTCTACACATCAATAATAAACAACTACAATTGAAATTAAGAAAACTAGTGTTTGCATCAGCACCAGAAATTGTGTAGGCATCAATGTAATAAAATATATATTAAAGTCTATGTGAGGAAAACCACAACATTGTTTTAAAAATCAAAGAAGGCCAAATGCTTGAAAAAAATAAACAGTCCACATTCACACATAGGAATAGGCAAGCCTGTGAGTGTATCATTTCTTCACAACTTGCCCTACCGGGTCAATACATTCACAGTCAAAACTTTCCCAGTTTATTGTGTAAATGATGACACACAGAACAGACTGCTGACATGGGAGGGCAGTGTCACGGGTTACACGCAGACAACACTGAGGAAGAACAGCAAAGGCAAAGGTCTGCATGCCTAACTTTAACGCTACTGCAAAGCTGTAGTAACAACAATGGCAGCTGTTGGCACAAGAACGGAGAAGTTATGTTTGTGGGAATTTGGACACTCTGCTCCCTTTTTAAGTTGGTGAATCTTAATGGTAGAACATAATGGATTTGATTTCAAGAGCTTTATATGTAGATGTAATGTGCCTTCATCTTTGTATGGGAGGGTTGGAGGAGGAGGACCACAGGATGAGGATGGAGAGGAAGGGGGAAAGCAGAAGAGGAGAGGAGAAGAAATAGGAGGAAGGGGGAGAAAAAAAGAAAGAGGGAGGGGAAGGGGGAGGAATAATTTTCACAAAATCTAGCTTAAAATAGATCCTGAATGTAAACTGTGGACATCTAAAAGACAGTGCAGAAAAAAATTCCAGGTGATATCAGGTTTGGTAGTGAGTTTTAGATGTAATACCAAAGTGTGTGTTGTTTTAACATGGCAAATGTAAATTGCATGGATAACATCACTATGCAATTGTATAGAATAGTTTCCATATTCAAAAAACGTCATGGCATTCGCTCTTTTATCTCTACTCTCCTTCCCCTCGCCATCTTCCCACTGTCTATAGCTCTGTCTTTTGTGGACTGTAATACAATTGGGATAATACAGTACACAGGCTTTTTACACTGACTTCTTGGGCTGAGCAAATGCTATTAAGTTTTCTCCCTGTCTTATCATGGCTTGAGAGCGTGTCTCTTTTAAATCCTCAAATAATAGCCAACTGTATAGCTATGTTACTGATTATTCACCCTGCTATGGGAGAGAATCTTGCCTATTTCCCCAGTTTTGCCCCACCCCTCCCTGAGGGGCTACTGATAATTAATGGTTGCTGGGAAAGGAGTGTCATTTCTTTATTTGCTGAAGCTCTTGCTCAGGCACGGTGGCTCAGTTCATAGTGGTCCACCCATGCTCAGGAAGCAACACTCATTAAACCCACTGAGTGGCACACAGGCGAGGCACAAGAGGAGGGCAGGCCATGTAAGAAAGAAAGGTTACAGAAGGAGGGTGGTGATAGAGGGCAGTGGGGCAAAATGGTCCAAACTTCTTATATATTTACTATGTTTGAGCTGATAAAGGACTTTTATTGAAAGCACACAAAGAACTATTAAACTCAATAAAAACTCAAAAGCAACAGAATATAAAGTTTTTCCTAATTAGAAAGGTACGAATGGGAGGTGGGGATTCATCACAATTCGCAGAGTGCTTGCCTAGCCTGTCTGAAGCCAGAGTGTATAAGCCAGACAAGTGATACCCACCTGCAACTCCTGTACCCAGGACATAGAGCCCAGCAGAGCAGAAACTTAAACTCATCTTGTTGCTTATAGTATTTTTCAGATAGGGTCTCAGGTATCCCAGGCTGTCAAGTTTGAGATCAGCGTAGGATACCTGAGACCCTGTCTGGAAAATATTATAAACAAATTTGACAGACACTTCTCTCAAATATTATACTGATGGAAAGTAAGCACAAATAGTGCAGAGGATCATATCACTAAGAAATGGAAAATTAAGACAGACATATAAGTTTTAAAAAATACAGAGGGTATCAAAGGCAGACAGGGTTACTTAATGGGAAAAAATGACTACTGTTTGTTGATGGGAATGGAGGCCAGGGAAGCCACGTTAGAAGACAGCTTAGTTGATTAAATTAAACAGCTAAACGTGCCCTTGGTATGTTATATCCTTTGAGCTTTTAGATATTTACCAAAAACAGTTGAAACCTTGTGTGCGACAATGTACAGGCATGTTTATAGCAGCTTTGTTTATTGAGCAGAGGTTGGGAAACAGGCAAGATTCTCTCCCATAACTGGGTGAATAATCAGTAGCATAGCTATACAGTTGGCTATTATCTGAGGATTTAAAAGAGACACGCTCTCAAGCCATGATAAGACAGTGAGAAAACTTAATAGCATTTGCTCAGCCCTAGAAGTCAGTGTAAAAAGCCTGTGTACTGTATTATCCCAATTGTATTACAATCCACAAAAGACAGAGCTATAGACAGTGGGAAGATGGCGAGGGGAAGGAGAGTAGAGATAAAAGAGTGAATGCCATGACGTTTTTGAATATGGAAACTATTCTATACAATTGCATAGTGATGTTATCCATGCAAATTTACATTTGCCAAAAAACATCATAAAACTGTATAATGCAAAGAAAAACCTTGCTATGACCCAAAGGACTTTATTTTATAACGATGCATAAGGATTGCAGCAGCCATCATAATAAGCGTCCTTGTGCAAGATGGTAGTATTAGAGAAATGGGGTATATGGCGCCTGCAACTCCTTTACTTTCTGCCCGACTTTTCCATAAATGCAAAACTATGCTGCAGGGTGAATTCAGTTGATTTTCCTGGCAGCTTTCAGTGGCTGCCCAGGTGAACTGTTCATTCTTTCCTATAGCAGATGCTGCTGGGAGGAAAGGATGAAGCTGCCTGGAAGGACCGCCTCCCCTTGCCTCCCCTCCCCCTTCATTAGCGTTTGTCCTCAGAAGGCTGACTCTCATTTACATCACCTTCTTAGGTCCTTTAAACCCAATGACAGAGAGCTGCCATGGCCACCCCTTGTGCTCAGTGCTTGGTGTTCAGCACTGATGGAGTCAAGTCTGCGTTTCTGGGATCTCAGCTCTCCTTCTTGGTGAGCTTGCGGATCTACGTTATGACAGCAAGCAGGAAGAAGTGTCAGTATTTGCCTGCAACACTTCTGAGGATTAAATAAACCAATCCCCAGAGCCTAATAAGCCTTCAGTAAGTGTAAGAGGTTACTCTGTTATTGTTTACACACCTTCACACATTACTCACATCAAGTAGAAGAAAGACAGGGAAGATTCCAGCTCGAATTATTTCTGGACTGTCAAAATGCATAAAAAAAAAAACGTGAGGACAGGATGCTTGGAAGTATCTGCCCAGAGCCAGGGAAACGGGAAACTGGGAGAAATACCTGTCAAAATGGTTTGAAATCTCCTCTGCCGGTTAGCTGGGTGCACAGTGCATCTCACCCCAAATCCCTTAAATAATCCTCTTCTGCGAACTTCACCCGAACCTTGTGCCCCCTGAGTTGAAAAGCCTGAGCACCATTTTCAAGCACTCCTCGCCCTCTCGCTAGAGACTCCCACCTCCTGAATCTGAACCCAGAAGGGTCAGAGACCCTAGCATGTTGCCTCTTATTGTATTCCCTATGCTCTTTATATTTTGCTCCACATGCCTGGAGTCCATCACGGGGAGAGGAACATGTTCAGAAAATAAACAGCATTGCTGCCTGACTCTGGGCTTGCTACAAGCTGTTAGTATAATCTTGTTTCTTCACTTTGGGGAGCTTAAAGCACAGAAATTGCTTTCCCTCAAGTCTTAATATCAAAGGACTCAAAGGGATTCAAAGACAGTTTACAGTACCGCAATCCACTGCAAGGATAGATTTTCTTGACCCCCAGCCCCCATGTTTGAAATTTGCACTTCCTTGTCCTAGGAGCATCTTCAGGCAACTAGGCATACACTGGCCTTGCTTAATTCTTTCTCTGATGCCATGAGGCTGTTTGCAGAAGCTCCGGTACTTTCATGGCATCCTTCCTGAAAGGAGAGAGTCAGCACTCTGATTCTTGCTCTTGTGACAAAAATTCCCTGTAAGCCTCGTTTTTCTTCTCTTTTCCCTCTTTCACTGTTAAATTTGAGACTCATGCATTAGACACCATCACCCCCCCCTAAATTGTAGTTTTAAAAGAAGGATTTTTTAAAGTATCTGCTCAAATTGACATCTTCATCCTGTTCACTGATTCGAGAGTGGCAGGCTATAATTTGCCGCCAGGTTCTCATCCAAACACATAGGATGGTGGTGACATCATGTGGCTTCTCTCCCATTGCCTTCTCCAGGCCCAGGATCCCACCCCAGTGGGCATGCGTAGGTCAGTAGATATTGTGAGAGAAAAAGAAGCAACACAACAACAATTCCTGAGTCCCCTAAGATTGCTCATGTGCCAGACACAAAGGCGTTCCGAGGCCTATTAGGAGTGTTGGACCAAATATTGGATACTACGCAGGGGAAGAAAATCCAGCTTTCCTCTTTTTACATCCATCCCAATGAAGACATATGTCTCCCTTGATGCTGGGAATGAACATACTTTGTAGAGGAGAACCTGACTCAGCTTCTGGCTCCAAAGATAGCCATCCATCCATCAAAGGTGAGTGAGGAAACCACTGGGAAAACAGTTCCCTCCCATGAGTTCCTGGTGGTGCCTCGCCCTCTCCTGGTGGTCCACTGTTCCTTAGGAGCATCCTTGGGCTGTGGGGCTCATTTGCTGACTTGTAAATCTTGTGATGAGGATCCATGCTATCTCTGCTCTTTTCTCTCAGCACTCCCATTTCTTTGTCCCTCTCCCCCGCACCCCCCCCACACACCCGCTGTTGCTTCTTGAGTCCAACCTCCTTGCACTAGGATTCAATTTCCTCCTTGCTGGGTTGTAGCCCTTGGAGGTTCTTTAATTTGCTGAGAGTAAATGTGGTAGTAAATTACTTCAATTCTTGCATAACTTTAATATAACTTATAACGTAATAACTTATTTTGTCAATTTTGCTCTGAGCTTACATTCAGCAGGAATCTGTCCTCGTATGAGTCTACTGCAGGCCTGGGTTTGAGAGGGATTCCTACCATATGCTTTGGGGGTCGAAATAAGTGAATTCTTATTTCACTTTCACAGCAGGTCCTATGGCTTGGAGTCTCTATTTTGTGTGGGAAGTGAGGACTTGGATTAATCAGCTGTGTCTCATGCAGGTCCAAGGCACAAAAATTTTACTCACATATCTGTAATGACCCCACCCTGTCAACACCCACTCGTGGAAAAGTGTTAAGTGCTAGGTCATCAGCCTGCAGCACAGAGGAGGATGGTGAGACTTTGGGAGGTGGATGGCATGGAAAGAAATGAGGTCATTGGAGACAAATCCTTGAAGGGAATACTACTGGAAACTTCCTCCTCCCCCTCTGTCCCTTTTGCTTCCTGGCTTCCCCAAGTTGAGCCACAATCCCTACCGTGATGTTCTGTCTGGCCTTAGGTCCAAAGCAATAGAACCATGTAACCACAGGTTGAAACTCATGGGCCCATGAGCCATAGCAATCCCCCCACTCTATAAGCTGATTATCCCTGGTGTTTTTCCTCATTGATGGGGGAAGACTGACCAAGTTATGGGACAAGGAGGCTCAGACTTAGCCTTTCTTTCCTAGCTAATTTATTCAGGAACTGCTGTTCATTGCTCCTCCTTGCAACCCTTAGAGGCCATATTCCTGGTTGAATAGGAATTGAAATCCTCTGACGGAATTAAAGTCCCCGCTCCAGACAGTCTGATCTCTCTGCTCAGCCCAGGAGTCTCCATTGTCCCTAGATTTCCCAAGGCTCATTCTTTCTTGCTTGAGTCTCACACTGGGTTTTATTGAATTGAGATGATTTTATCTAGTCATCTTGTGCTTGAGAGCAAAGAGAGGATTTGGCATGAGGTTTTATTTCAGGCATCTGTTCCTAATTCCTACAGTGTTCTGCAGGTTTCTGTGGGGATTTGCTGTACTGGGGCCCATGTCAGATTGGCAACCACAGCCATCTATGGATGCCCTCAGCATCCAGGAGTCCAAGCAAATCTGAAGCATCAGACCTGAAACATGTGGATGTTGCAAAGTCAGAGGCCCAAGACGTTCTGTGCATTATTTAACTAGGGGATCAGGATCTGTGGGCAGCTTCTCAGGGACATAGTTGAGCTCTGAACTTTTGTGGATCTACTCTGGATTTGTGGGCAGCTACTGAGAAATGGGACAAAGAACAAGAAGGCTACACACAACATGTGAAGGGCATCCTGTACCTGTGCTTGGCCATGGCTGTCATACATTGTATGTGTGTGGGAGTGTGCTGTTTCTTATGTAAAGAGTAACTGTGCAAATGCAGAAATGCAGTCATTCTTCTCAGCTACATTGGAACTGGGCTTGGCTGGTCAGCTTTCTGGAACTGTAAGAATTACCTGAGCTAATCATCCTATAAAGATGAAAGGTTTAGCCGCGCGTAGTGGTGCACGCCTTTAATCCCAGCACTCAAGAGGCAGAGGCAGGTGGATCTCCGTGAGTTTGAGTCCAGCCTGTTCTACAAAGTGAGTCCAGGTCAGTCAAGGCTACACAGAGAAACCCTGTCTCAACGCTCCCCCCCCCAAAAAAGATGGAAGGTTTATTTTGATTCACAATTTGAGTTCAGTCTATGGCCAAGTGCTCCTGTTGATAACTGACACTTAATGAGGCAACACAACATGAATAGAGCAGCTAGCTAAGAGGGTGCTCAGTGTTTGGCCAGGAGAGGGGAGAGAGGAGGGGGAGGATGCAGGAGAAGAGGAGGTGGAGAAGGAGGGGAAGCAGAATGAAGAGAGAAAGAGGTGAGCTTAGAAGGAGTCAGAGTCTGACCCGCTTTAAGGCTAAGCCTATGAAGACCTGAAACATCCCCCTAAAGCGCACTTCTTAAAGGGCCCACTCTCTGAGACACCTAAGTTGCAAGCCATAGCAGGATGCAATAGGGGAAACACTCGGGTTACAAAGCCTTGCTCCACAATGTCTTGCCAGCCCAACCCAAAGAAGCTGCTTCTTAGGACCTTGAGACTATTTTTTATTAAGTAATTCCCACTGCTAGCCCATTGTGATGACCAGCTTCCCGAGAAGAACCACAGCTGCCAACATGTCTTTCAAAACAGCTTAGGCAAATTTTCCAGCAAAATCTCTTCTGCTCTTGGGGCACAGTGGAGGGCACAGTTTTGTGAGGTCCTGGCTTATTCCTCAATTAGGCCTATTGCTTGGAAATCAGATTCTATGTTTTAATTGGGGTTTTCTGACACCTTCTCGGTGCAATACCTCCCTTTCTTTGTAGAAAACCATTTTTTGTCATCACTGTCAACTAAAAGGATGAATCAGTTTTCGTAGTCCAACAGGGATTAAAATGATAAGCAGGTAAGGGGGTTAGGGATTAGTGTTTTGGCAGCCAACCCCAGCAAAGACTGGACTATAGGTGACTTAACGGCCAGGGGATATGGCATTGCTACAAGTCCTTCTGCCAGATCATTTGGCCACTTGGAGGTTTTGTAAACACTGCCCTGGAAGGGCATCCTGTCTCAGGTGATATTGAAGACTGGCACTGGAGTGGGCATGGTGATGGAGCTATAATCAAAACTCACTATTCACTGTCGGGTGACCTCAGAGGGGAGCATGGGGCTCTGGTCTCTTCTGTGTCCTTCTTTGTTTCTCACTTGGTCATGGCATGTCAGTTGGAGTGTTACCATCTCAAGCTCACCCAAGGAAACACAGTGAAAACTTTTCTCAAAAACTCAAACAACATTGTTAAGTGAGCACTATATAAAGTTGGGGTACATTGGGAATTGGGCTGCTGAAATGTGGTCTAGCTTGGCCAATGGAACATACCTTGAACTCTCTGAGACATCCTGTCGGTAAGAGAGGGTCAAGTAAAGCAGCTTCAAGTGCTTGAGTTTTTTTCCCCTATGGAGGGCAGGTGCACCTCTGATTCCTGGAGGAAGGGGCCCTGCGTGGATCACTTCTCCCTCCCTGTGTCTCATACTGGTCTTTCCTCTGGATGCCTCCATTGTGGGAGTGAACTTTACTCAGTGTTTAGTCATGTGAGGCAGGAGTTTCAGCCACAAAAACATACATGCAAGTAACATTACCCTAACTGAGAAGGTTATCTCTATTTCTAGATGCATGTATATGTGAAACCGCAGTTAATGAAAAATAGGCTATGAATTTGAGAAAGAAAAAGACATGGTATATGGGAGGCCTTGGAGTGATAAAAGGGCTGGGAGGGATTGTGTAATTATATTATAATCTCAAAAATAAAAGAAAAATAAAATGGAACACTCTATTCTCTTCTTATCGACTAATTTTCCCTGTATTTCAAAAACTTCACCATCTTGCCTTTATCCTTTACCTGAATGCTGTTCTCTCGGCTACTGTATAATGCAGCAATCATCACGGCCTGTTGTCCTCTGTTTATTGACATTTTCCAATACATTTCTACCTCAGGACCTCAGAGTCTTCTGTTCTCCTTAGAAGTTTTTCTGTTGCATTAACCTCTGGTTCATGCCTTCTGGTTCTCTGAAGTTCAACTCAGCTCAAATTCTGCATATGTAAGGAAGCAGGTGAGAGGCCCATATCAGAAGCATCCCCCTGTCACTAGCCACATCAGCTTATTCTTCCTACCTTCTTTTTCACCTGTGTATTAGGCAGGGTTCTTTGGAGTAATAGAATGTATAGGATGAATCTCTCTGTAAGAGAAGGAGATGGGTGTTACTATAATGATGTAAAAGCTGCAGTCCAGCTAACCCAACAGTGGCTGGCCATGAATGGAAAGTCTCAGAATCCACTTGTTTCTCAGTCCACAGGCTGCATCTCTTAGTTGGTCTTCAGTACACAATGGGCTCCTGAAGAGCTGGGCTCTAATGCCAGGGAAGGGACGGACTTGCCACAAGGTGAGGGCAAGCAGCCAAAGAGCAATAGCTTCCTTCTTCCATGTCTTTAAATAGACTTCCAGCAGAAGGTGTGACTTCCCACCTCAAGATCCAGATTAAAGGTGTGTGTCTTCCTACCTCAATGATCTAGATTAGAAGTAGCTTTATCCATTTCAAATTAAGCAAAGATCTCTCACAGATGCGCCCTCTATTTCTGGCTTTTAGTTAATTCCATATGTAGACAAGTTGACAGCCAAGAATAGCATCACAACCCACTATCTGCAACTACTTTTTTCTTTCGTTTACTTACTACCTCCCCACTATAATGTGAATGTCACTGGAACAAGGATCTTATTCTCATAGAATATCTTGTGATTCAAACTATTAAGTTCTTAGAAAGTATAAACAGGGCAATTGAAGCCAGCTTTTATAGGTTCGAACCCTGGCTCTACCATCTATGTGGCCTTTCTCCAATGGCAACCCTTTCTTGCTTCACTTTTTGCATGGTGACAATTAATAATTCTAGCTTAACAAGTTGGTCCAATGGCTAAACAGTTGTTGCACACAACACACTTCGAACAGCACCTAATGAAGAATAAGCACTCATGGGTATTTGTTGTTATTGATCATGAATATGTAAATGAATGGATAAAGTATCTATGCCTATATCACCACTTACTGTGGCAAATGTGATTCTATGCATTTTGTGAAAGAAAATCACCTGCGTTTGTACAGTGATGACTTGGGTCCGGTGTCTGCCACTCTCTATATTACTGTAACTCTGGGTTATTAGCTGTTATTTTAGGTCACTGTTATCACTTACCTCTGTGTGAAGTCCCAGCCTTGTGCTCGGGTTGGCCTTCCTGAAACCTCTCTACCTCATGCCTCACTGGCCACTGTTGTTGTGGAAATGGTGTTGCTTCGATCCATCACCTGCTCCTGAGTGTGCTGTGTAGTGCTTTCCTCAGCTGAGTCTGCCTGCAGTCCCAGAGGCTCCTGATGAGAGCAGGGAGTAGCAGGGGGCAGGGACAGTGAGGATAGCACCCAGTTCTTGTAGCTGTTATGCAAGTCAATCCAAAAAAGCAGCAGGGATCCACCCCAAATGGCTTTCCCTTCATAAGAATAATTATTCTGTTCAAGTGGTAGAAATGGCCCTGCTGTTTATTATAGACCAGATTTTCAAGTTCACTTGCTGCTGACTTCCAAACTCAGAGGGCAGTGGGGAAAAGCAAAAATAAACTCTTCTCCAGGAGGCCTGAAACCATTAGATCATATTAGATCAGATCAGGCCTGTGGATTAGGGTACAAGGGTTTACTTTAACCTGGGGCCTCAGCTTGGAACTCAGGCCTACAGTGCTGCACAGTTCACACTTCCTTGCTAACTCAAGCCAGAATATGTGACCACTCCCTCTGCTCCTCAGTCTGCCCAGAGCATCTTTCTGCTTCCACCTTCCTCCAAACATCTGGAATGACAGCTAACCAATATCCTGTTATTCCTGAATAACCCAGATCTGTCTGTCTGTCTGTCTGTCTGTCAGTCTCTCTCTCTCTCTCTCTCTCTCTCTCTCTCTCTCTCTCTCTCTCTCTCTCTCGTGTGTGTGTGTGTGTGTGTGTGTGTGTGTGTGTGTGTGTGTGTGTGTGTGAGTGAGTGAGTGATGCAAGCCTCTCAGAGTGAAAAAGCTTTTAGGATGTGCAAGAAGACATGTATGAATAGTTGTGTGTCCTTATAGGAAGTCCTTGTAAATGTTTCCAGGTGGAAAGAAATCTACAAGTTTGTGTCTGTGTGCCTGAATGTTTGTTTCATATGTAATTTTCTATACAGAAACATGCCTATATGCCTCTGTATCTACATATGGCTGAGAGTGTATATTTAAAAAGATCCCCTCCCTCCTTCCACACATTCTGGAAATGACCTGAGAAAATTTGAGGGTAGGGAGAGTGAGCTCATCTCTGGACCTTCATATCCTCTCAGGACCAATTCAAACATTCCAGAATTTTCTATCCACTTTCTGTAAATGCCATGGTCTCTTCCCATGATGCCCCTCGGTTCTGGCTTACCTTTCTGCATGATTCTTTGTCTACATCAGGATTCAGGCTGACAAGCAATGGTCAGTTCATTATGGCCACTGACATTGCCTGATCAAAGGAAAGACTCGCTCCCCTGCTGCCTGCATTCAGTACCTGGCAACTCAAAGCCTATGTTCTGCTCCTGAGAATCACTGATGCATGGCTAAAGCATTCCCCTTTTTATACAGCTGCTCAGGCCCCTTTGACCAATGCTTTGGTGTTGCTGTAACTAAAAAGCAACAATAAGCCCCTGTCCATTCTGGATATTCTGGAGTATGCTTAGATGCGTTTTGGAAAGGGAGGTCGACAGAAGGCTAAGAGAGGATGCAGAAGGGCTCAATGCTTGGAGTTATACATGCAGGGACCTGTGGGGATGCCAGGTGAAAGTTAATTTTTAAAAAGCCTCCATGGGATTGGGATAGGCTAGGAGCATCCTAAGGTACTCACCAAAACACTGAGGTGGCAGACAGGCAGCTGGAGGCAATTCTGAGAATAGAAGCAACAGAAATTAAAAATGGAAATAAGTCATGCCCCAAAAAGTGAGAAAAAGACGTTTGCTCACAGAGTGGGAGGCAGCCACTGTGGGAAAGCCATTGGCACTGCTTTTGTGTTTTTCTTCATTCCTTATAGTGTCCATGGAGCATAAAAAAGTAGGCGGCAGTTAAGAATATCTGTGTCCCTCAGAATCCCTGCATAGAGTCCTCCTGTCAGAGTTCCACTCTGCTCTTTGAAGCAGCTCATCTGCCCCAAGGATCTCTGCGGTTAGCCTGCTGTAGCCTCCTTGGCATCCTTGGCCCCCCGCCATCTCTTGCTACTTTGTCTTCATAGAGGATGTTGGCTATGTCTCTACAACTCTGATCCTACACTGAACCATATTCATTATGGTCATGTCAGCCTGCCTTTCCTACACTGTGCAGGGCACAGACCCAGCAGGCCAGGGAGAGTTAGCTTGTTCAGTCTGGGAGAACCACTGGGAAGGTAGCAGGATTTCCAGGATCTCCACTCATCCCTGAAGGAGTACCACTCATTATTTTGGGATTGTCTCCTCTTCTTCAGTGACCTTGAACTCATAAACTGTCCTGTCCTAAGTCCATTAGCTTTGCCCTGAAAAATTGCTCCTGGTTTTCCTGACCATAACTTTTAGTCAAACATGTTTATGTATAAAATTATGTTTTACCATGTGGATGAGAGCTTTGAGTGACCCTCCTGTTTCCTCACATCCTCCTCTCCATGTCCTTTCTCCATCTCCCTCTCATGTTCTTTCCCCTCCCCTCACACACCTGCCATTCTCGCTCCTCTTTCTCCATCTTCTCTGCTTTACTCTTTCACCTTTTCTTCCCTTTTCATCTTTGTTTTAAAATCTGTCTTCTTATCATATTCTGCATAATCCCCGAGATCAATCCTTGGCCACCGTTTGGCCTAGATTGCCTCGGCTCCTTGCCCATCTTGTGGAGCTAAAAATGCACTGGAGGAAGCAGGACGGCAGCAGTCTACCCCAAACATATTCACAAGGTACAAAATCCTCTAGGCGTCCAGTGCATGCTAAGCATTGTTATTCAACATGGCCTTGGTTATTTCTCTCTTATATGTCTTGATGGATGGTTCAAACTTTAGCCACCTGTCCCCAAACTTACCTATAACAACTCCCTCCATAACATTTCTCAAGATATTACTTTGTCCCTTTGAAAATTTCTCAGACTTGTAAAAACTCTCTGGACATCATCTGGTTCTGACCACTATGGGGAATACAGAGATGATCCAAGGAAAGAGCCCATCAGTGTCCCAGCCCAGCACACATAGGTATAAGTGGCTGTATTGGACAGTGTTTCTACCTTACTCTCTTGTCTAAAAAATGCTTCCTTCTCTCCATTTATTATAGTTGTCATTTTTAATATAATAACTAAATAGTGACTTTATTAGTCATTGAATGATTTTATTAATGACTGTATTAATCATTGAAACAAATGTTTATTGAGGAACTACTATGAAGTATTTCTTCTAGTGTGGACAATGTCATGTGGCCTTTGTAAAGCACAGGGTTGGCTACACAGTATTCAAATCCCTGTGCAGCAAGAGTCTGTAGAGTGCAGGTCCACTGAGCTCTAAGCTGCTCACATGCACACAAGCACAGCACAGAACCACTGCCCAGGGACCCCTGCGCCAGTGTGCACACATGCTGCTACCTTTTGCCTTTACTTGCCACCTGTCCCAGGAATAATTCCTTCATCCAGTGATGGCTGCAGCATATTGAAGCTCACAATGAACTGTGTTGAGGAACCATTAATTTATCAGGCACTCACTTACAACGGTTGCATCACATTAGAGCAAATGTGTTCTGTGGGCTCTGCAAGGGCTGTGTTTATCTTCTAAGAATTGCCATTAGCTCTGGATGGTGGGAGAGGTGCCAGAGGCCACATTAAGGGGGCTTTGGGCACTCTCCTGAACCATGTGGCTGTAGAATTAGTGTGCCGTTTATTGATGGGCAAGCTATCCTTTAACAGGGTCCCAATTTGGCTCCTGGGATAATGAGATGAGTCTTTAGGGACCATCCATCTCTCTCCCACGGCTGAGGGCAGTTCTGAGGAACATGGCCTCTTAACTGGCTCATGATGGAGTGCAGCTGAGCTCAGGCTAGTACAGCCCATTTATTTTTCAGGGGCTAAAATGAAATGCTCAGTAGAAGCTCCTCCCTTCTCCCCTGAGACCCTGCCTAAGCTGACATATATGAAAGGCAAACAGGACTACGCTTTAGGCAGTGAAGGGGTTGGGTAATATCCCAGATCTTCTAGTCAACCCTAGACAAGCAACTTTTGCCTTCCTAAGCCCTAATTTTCTTCCTAGTGTGACAGAGACACACCTGAGAAGACAGTATTAGTTGAGAACCTACTCTGATCACTTCCAGATTGGGAGATGAGCAAAGTCACGTGAAGTCCATTCTTAGAAACATTGACTTAAAAACTCAAGGAATCACTCGGAATGAAGGCACATTTAGGCTTATTGAGAGGCTGAGGAGGCATGAGACAGGGGCTGTGCCTTCTTGGGCATCTGGGAGAATGACAGCTGAGCTGAGCTCTGACAGATGGCCAGGTGTTAATCGGTTGAAATAGGGTGATGGTGGTGATGGCGGTGGTGGTAGCTGTGGTGCTGTTGGAGAATGGGAAAGAGATATGCCAGACGGAGGGAACAGCTTGTGTAAAGGCCTGGGAACACGGTGTGTTTAGAAGCCGAAAGCAAGCCAGAAGGCCTGGCACGCAGACAAGGAAGGGCTGTAAGGTGGGCGGGAAGCGGCTCTTTGGGGAGTCTTAACTAGGATGCCTAGGACACCTTGTTCAGAACTGCGGCTGCATCATAAGGAAAACAGAAAGCTGTCGGAGGTTGTAAGCGGCCTCCATGGTGTTTGCATGCAGCCGTCATGCTGCCTGTGGAATGGGCACCAAGCTGGAAGGGGACCAGACACTACATGTGGAGAGATTGGCACAAATGCAATTGTGTGTAAATAACAAAGACTTGTCCTGAATTTGGGGGCAAAAGACTAGGGAAGGTTCGTTTACACTGTGCACTGAGCAGAACTGCTTCAAGCAGAAGAGCCTCTAACCAGAACTCCACCCTCTCTGTCCAGCCACTGCATGGTCAGGTGATCATTTGCGACAAGTGCTACCCCAGACACTCGCTACATGTCCATGGTGTCCATCTGTCCCCATAAGGTCTTTGCCAGTTGAGTTCCCCACAACTCTGTCACAGCCTCAAGGAGCTGGACTCAAATCCCTGTCACCTTCTCCCGGAAGTTTTCAACCTACCCACTTTCTAACTAGGGGCTCATGTGCCAGCAGGCAGCCTTGGGCTGGCAGAGCTAAGGGAAGAAACCAGCACAGCTTAAGGCTGGGAACGGTGGTACCAAAATGTTTCTCGGCTCTTTCTTCTGAAGTGTCTGACTCAGTGTGCTGGGGTATTTATTATTATTATTATTATTGTTGTTGTTGTTGTTGTTATAGTAAATTTAATAATAATTTATTAAATTTGAGAGCTTGTATGTGAATATAATGAATATTCAAATTCACCCACTACTCTCTCTGCTCCAATTCCTCCTTTGCCTCATCCTCCAAGTTTTTTCTCCAAACTTCACATACACACTTGTTAAAGGCATCGGATCCTTTAGTGTTGTCTGTATATGCAGGGGTATAGAGCACCATCTGGAATATGGGCACTTTATGACCAAGTCAGTTCTGCTGCTCTTCACAAAATTCAGCCAAATCCTGCTGTTCCTGCACTAAAGGGAGATACTCAGTGGAAAATGAGCATCTCTCTTCAATGCAAGAAAGGGAAAGAATCAAACCAACCCAACAAGAAGATAGGAAAGCTTTGGGATTGACACACTATAGAAACAGCTCCTATAGGCTGTGTGAGGGAACCAGAGTCCCCCCACATTCAGGCCCCCATTTTTGTGATCTGTAAAATAGAGCTAGTGGTGGGTCTTTTGTTAGCGTTCTGTTGAGAGACAAAATGAAAGTGGTAGAAAATGACAGTCAATAAAGCGTGATGTGGCAAGAAAATAATGAATGCATAAGTAACCCAGCAGGATGACTGTGAATTCAATTCAGCCTGGGCACAAATCCAACTTCTACCATTCCTGACCTATGAGATGGAGAGAGGGAGGGAAGGCCCCCACCTCAGTGTCCTGTCCACTCATAATGCTCTCACCAGCACTGAAGGGAAAAAACAGTTCAGGGCTCTAACCTCACCAAGCTTATATTTCCAGAGAAAGAAGAAATTAAATAACCATGTACACCAGAAACCATTTGACAGAGTCATCAATGCTGTGAAGAAACTAAAGCAGTGGGAAATAGCAGAGTGGCTGCCTGGAAGAGATGGAAATGCATAGGGGTACCGTGTGCATGTAACCTTCCAGATCAGAACTAATTATAAAGAAACAGGCAATTCAGACATACAGGCAGGTGATGATTCTCAAACCTGGCTTCTCATTAGAAATCTCTTGTTGTCCATTAAAATAGTGCTGCTCAGGGGCAGTTCTTAAGCACATATAATTTACATAGCCCACATATTGCATGGACATGTCAAGTACGGCTTTGTCAAAATCACATACAGCATGACATCTAGCTTGGCATCTGCACTGTGAAGTGCTGATTAGGGCTAGCAGGAGAAGAACCACTAGCAGATCACTGAGATGTGAGGTGTAATTCCCCATAGATCCATGGGATGAAGTCAAGGTTAAGGTGTAAGGAGGCAAAGGCACCTTCAGCATCTGAGCTATCTTGCCAGTTCCGTAAAGTCACATCTAAACAGACTAGAATCAGGACTTTCAACCCAATGTGGGGAGGAGAACACACTTTGTGTGGGCCATACCTAATCCTTGCCAAACCTGTGGTTTAAACTTCTATCTTGCCTTTCTCATCTCCCCCTTTGACTCTCCACCCCAGCATGGGAAAATGGGAAAGTTTAATTTCTTGTGATTGTAGTGTCATATCTTTCTGAAAGTAAAAATCTTCCAAATAAGTGCCTTTCTTTAAGATGAGTGATTCAGAGAGAGAGAGAGACAGACAGAGAGAGAGAGAGAGAGAGAGAGAGAGAGAGAGAGAGAGAGAGAGAGAGAGAAACAAGAACAGAGACAGAGAGACAGACAGAGAGAGAGACAGAGAGAGACAGAGAGAGAGAGAGAGAGAGAGAGAGAGAGAGAGAGAGAGAGAGAGAGAGAGAGAGAGAGAGTTAGTGAAGTTCTCCTGGTTGGGGTCATGCCTGCTGTTGATGCTCTTGTCACTTTGTTCTCTGTCATTTCACCCACAAGTGTCAAGGGGAAAGGAGAAGTCCCCTGTGCCAGATCTACCACTTCTTAGGGGACTCTGAGAATGAGCAGCCCTATCACTGGGTATTATCTGTAAAAGAGAGATAGAAGATGCTAGAGAGATGACTCAGTGGTTAAGAGTACTGGCTGTTCTGCCTGAGGACCTAATTTAGTTCTCAGCACCTACATGGTGGCTCACAACATCTGTAGCTTCAGTTCCAGGGAACCTTACATGCCTTTCTGGCCTCCTTGGACACTGCATGAGGGTGATGCCCAGACATTCTCATGACACATGGCAACCAAGGAAAGGAAGGTTATTGTCATAGGTATGGTCACTGAGTTGTGCCATGTGATGCTGACAAAGTTGGGAGTTACTGACTTCCTAGGGTTTCCAAGGCTGGTGCCTTGGTGCTGCATGTGTGTCCCATTCTGAGTTGGGAAGAGTTATGTCCAGGACAGTAGGCACAGAGTGAGGAGACTTAACATCAGGTTACAGAGTAGCCGCCATCATCGTAGGAACAATGGCTGATAATTCTTTACATAATCTCTCTCTCTCTCTCTCTCTCTCTCTCTCTCTCTCTCTCTCTCTCTCTCTCTCTCTCTCTTTTGGCTTTTGTCAGAACCAGATTCCAGTGTCCAGTAGGATTTACACAGGAACCTGTGGGTTTTCCCCTGACTTTGAGGATAATGTGTTCTCAAGGTGAGTCTCAATATGTCTTCAGAGAGTTGGAAGATGGCTGGGAAAAGGAGATGCTTTTGCTGAAAGGCACAACAGGTGAAGGTGGCCTTCTTAGTCAATGTTTATGATACAGCGACAAGAAAACTTCTACATGCAACCAACTCATAAGTGTGGGATAAAGATTCTTAGGAACCTGCCCAAAGGGGGAAAGAGTCATGTGCCTTTTCCAAAGACAGTCCTTCAAAGGTGAGAAAAGAAGCAGCCAGATGGCAGTCTTGTCATTCCAAGTTGTTTCCAGCTTTGGTCACTGCCATTGAACCTCCCCTTGTCACCAGCATTCTTCCTCCTCACTGATTAGCTTACCCAGTGCCTGAGTCAGTTCTAACAACAAGGGGTTCAAGGACTTCCCAGCACTAAAAGATATCAACAGTGCTGACCTCATATCCTTCTAGTTCAACACCAACTAGACCTAAGTCTCAGACTGTCCCTGTTTTCTACAGGACACTGTATCACACATCTACAATTCTGGATTGACGGGGCTGATTCCTGTTGCAAAGAACAGGAAGCTTAACCCTGAGGTCTAAAGACTCCAGATAGCTGTTCTCTTCCCACAGCAAGGTTTAGAGGTTGACAATGTCAAAGATGACTCAGCGTAGATGTTCCATCAAGGGTAGAAATGATTGCCGTCTTGAGCCCTCGTTCATCCTTGTATGTGCTTCTTGGTGCATATAAAATAGTACTACTGCTCCAGCCATTGCTTCTTCACAAGACAGTATTAGAGCAGGAAGCAGGGGAAGGGGTCGCATGCATAGAGCACTCTACCAGCAAACCCTTCCTCGAGTTCAAATATAAATCTCCAGTGATGTACATCATATACTCAAATAGTACATAAACGAAAAATGCAAGTTGGCCAATTTTGCACAAAGTGAACCCAAGTGTGAAGCAAATCTCATAAACCATGAATCAGGAATCACACAGACGCATCCTGGGCCACCTTCCAAACCCAGCTGTCCCCAAGGAAATCACCAGCCTGACTTCAAACCACAGATGGAGTTTCCTTTTTCCTTAACTTCATTTAAATGGAATCTTATGGCATGCCCTTAGACAATTGCCTTGCTCTATTCCGTGAGACTTATTTACTTAGTTAATGATGGAGAGATCATATTTGATGTTTTAATGATGTAGAGAAGGTCATTGCTCAGGCAGGGATCCCTCACTATCTATAGGAGACAGTTTTTAGGCTCAGAATCAGATACCAAAGTATGAGGGAACTCCGCTGTATTATATAAACGTCATGGTGTTTGTCTTCTTTAACTTCCATATACACTCTCCCATTCTTGTATGTGCATGCATGTGTGTGCAGGTGCATAAAAACCATGCATTTGTGCATGGGATTGTGGAGGGCTGAGGTGAATCTTGGGTGTTTTTCCACAGAAGCCATCCACATTGTTTTCTGAGTCAGGGTCTCTCGCTGGAAGACACCTCACTAGAAAGGTTAGGATCACTGACTAGTGTCTGCCTCCCCGTCACTGACATTACAAAGCTGGCCACCGTGCCCAGCTTTTTATGTTAGTGCTGGTGATTAAACTCAAGCTTCCATGTATACACAACAAGGACTTTACCAACAGAAAAATGTCCCCAATGCCACATTCTCTCTTATGTTTTAAGTAATCCCTATGTTATTTACAATGATGAGTGAAAAGTGAATGATATGTAGTTGTTTCATGGAACAGTAAGAAGAAGAGAAGGCTAAGCATGCTCAATGCTGATGCAGTTTTGATAGATCAAACTACGTCCTAGGCCTATGTAATCAATCATGGGCCTAACTACATCGTAACTCTGAATACAATCTAGGCCTAACTACATCACAGATTTTAACTGCACTGTAGGTGTAACTACACCCTACCTAGGTTTAAGAATAACACAGGTCTAAGTACACAAAGAAATTAAGGAGAAAGAGCTTAAAGAGAGTAAATAGTGATACGCCCCCCAAACCAGAAACATCAGATTGATTGAAATGATGAAGAAATTCTAGGACTTGAGAATAACATTCAATAAGGAGATAGAAACTTGAGGAGGAACCAAGCTGAAGTGAAGATGGCATTGGAAAGCACAATAACTCACCTAGACAGCTCAAAGGAAAACCTTACCATTGGGATGAAGTGAGCAGAAAATAGACTACCAAGGCCCAAAGATAGACTAGAGACTCTAGAGACCAAATAAGCAAGAAATATGAAAAATTAAAAATAAAAACAGGAAATGTGTGACACCAGGAAAAAAACTAAATCTTCAAATTAGACGATTAGATGAGGAAAAAGACCCCCAAATCAGCGGTATAAACTGAAAATTCAACATAAAAATAAAATTTTCTTAAGCTAAGGAAAAACATATCCATACAGGTACAAGAAGCACAAAGAATACCAAATTCATAAGACCAGAAAAGGAAACCCTCAAGGAATACTCTAGTAAAACACTAGGTATACATAACAAAGGAAGTATATTAAATGATGCAAAAGAAAAAATGCAAGCCACATATAAATGAAAACCTATCATAGCCATAGCTTATTTTTCAATGGAAACTTGAAGCCAGAAGACCCTGGAGCAATGGATTTCAAGTCCTGAAAATCTATGATGCCAACTTAAACTAAAATACTCAGCAAAACTATATGTCAAAATTAAAGGAGAAAAAAAACTTCCCATGACAAAAACAGTTTTAAATCTATATTTAGCAAACCAAATGTGAGAAAAATATAGGAAATAATATTTTGGGTGGAAGAGAAGAATAAACATAGCAGAGATACTGTGGAAAGAAGTATGAAGCCATAATTATTAAAATACAAAACGCCATGTAAGCACAAACAACAACACCCCAAAATTAACGACACTATGACCACAATTAACAAACGCATTTAAATAATTACCTTAAACAGCAAGAGTCTGGATTCTCCAATCAAAACACAAACTGAATGGATCAAGAAACAAAATCCATCTTCTTTTTTTACAAGAAGCACATCTTAGTTTTAAAGATAAGCACCACCTTAGAGTAAAAGGGCACACAATATTCCTCCTATCAAATGAGACCAGGAAACAAATGGGTGTTATTATTCTAATATCTAACATAGTAGACATCAAACAAAACCTAATGGGAAGAGATAAGGAAGGGAACTTTATTCTACATTAACCAAGAAGTCATTATTATCTTATGTATGTATGTACCAAACTCAGGGTGGCCAGTTTCATTTTTAAAAATGTACTGTTAGATTAAAGATGCAGATGAACATCAATCCAATAACATATGATTTCAATGTTCTACAGGTTATCTGGACAAAATAAATAGAGGAACATCAAAAATTTTTGCTATCATATATCAATTGGTCTTAACAGATACCTGTAGAAGTTCCATCCAAACAGCCTGGACTAGTTAGCAGCCCATGAAAGAGTTTCTACAATAGACAACATTCTTAAACAAAAAACAAATTTTTTACAAATTCAAAAAGAACTGAACTCACTCCTTGTGTCCTATCTGACTACAATGTGATAGAACTTAAAAGTTGACAACAAATGAAACTCATGGAGATCAAACAATTCATTACTGAATGATGAATGAGTCAAAGTAGAAGTCAAGAAAGAAATAAAAATTTTCCTTGAATTAATTGAAATGGAAAATGCAATACAACAAATCTATGAGACTTATTGAAAGCAGCGCTCTAATCCTACAAGGGAAATGTATGGCCCCAAGAGCCCCCATTATAAAATCAGAACATCCACCAATAAATGGCTTAATGGTGCAACTCAAAAGGTTAGAAAAACAAGAACAAAATCCAAACCCAGTCAACTGTAAGAAATAGTAAAAAGAAAAAGGAAAAGAAAAAAAAAGAAAAAGCAGTAAAATAAGAAGAAAGTAACACCAAAATAATCAATAAATAATAAGATGAGTGACTCTAAGAGCAGTTCTTTAAATAATTTTTTCATCTAGGATGACAATGTTCCCTCCAAGATCCAAAGATACCTAAGAAAAACTTCAATATAACACATGAGAATCCCTCTTTTGAATTGTTGGTTAAGGATGTCTAAGAGACTCCAAACCCATGCAGCCTATCACTGTTGCCCTTGGTTGCCCCTAGATATGAAAGTAAAGCCCTATTTCTGAAGACACCTCCCACCTCAGACACATGATTCAGAGGTGCTTGATCTAGAACTGACGCGAATGCTCCGCCATGACACCATGCAAGCTTCCAAATGAAGGGAGCAACCATAGTCCTACCCAGGTATTATGCCTCTGAGCCACAGCAATGACTAGCATGGCACAATAACTCTAGGGTGCATTAGTGGCATCTAGAACTTGGTGGTAACCAAAAGCTCTATAATCAGACTTAAGACTTGCTCAACAGTAGGGAGCCCTACCAACTACTAAGTGCTTGTGAAATCATGGTTCTGGGAGGAGAATTTACAACCACTACTTAACTAAGGCAGCACAATCCATATCAACAACCCAACATTTGTTCTTATACCCACAGATATACCCCTCATTAAGGAAATTTCTTTTTTGCAAAAGACAGAGATAGTTATAGAAAACCACAACCAATCAAAGTGCATAGTCACTGAACCCAGTTCCAATGGGTATAATCTATGAAACTGGGCGGCTACTATGAAAATGAGTGTGTAGAATTCTCAAAAAGCAAAAACATTAAATCTACCATATGGCCTATTCCCTGGTATATGTCCCAAGGACTCGCTATCTTACTCCAAAGGTTCTTGCTGAGTCATATTCTTCAATACTCTACTCATGATAGTTAGGAAATGGAAACAACCTAACTGTCCTACAACCAATAAATGGTTGCACCCAAGATTCAGGAAACATTACAGGGCTAGGAGTGGATTGTAAGAACCAGAGAATCATGAAGGTTGCTCCTGAGACTGCATCTCCTAGTAATGTCAGAAGCTACACCCATAAATTCTCACCAACATGATTAACTTAACATGAACTGAACAGGAAAGACATTAATAGACATTCCAAAGTCAATGGAAGAAAACCCACAATGCCTCAACCCCCTACACAGATGTAGGTAACTAAGGAATGCTGAGAACTGGGACAGTCTTTTCCAGGGAGGGGCACACCAGTTAATTATCCAATACCAAGTGGCCATCCCTAAAGACATACATACAAGTAGCATTACAGATTGAGCAAATTATATTTAGTAACATATCTGTTAAATATACATACATGCATGTCATAGCAATTAATGAAAAAATGACCATGAATTTGAAAAAAAAAGCAAGGAGGAGTATATGAAAGATTTTGGAGAGGGAAAAGTGATGTAATTATAGTCTAATCTCAAAAATAAAATAAAAAATTGAGAAAACTTAAAGAAAATGTAAAGAAACAAAACAAATCGCATTTATCCTTTGGTTGGTAATTATTTGAGTCCCCTCAAAGTTTCTTAGATCATAGACAGATGTTCTACAGTCCAAGGGTATGTATATTTGGTGAGTATGTGAGATGTCTCTGGATTGATTCCACCAACAGATTGGATGCAAGGATCAATGTCTTTCCTAAAAGCCCCCAAGTAAACTCTGCCTCCTCTCTAATTGGGTAGATACATTTGGTGAAATGGACTGCCAACTGAAAATTGCCTTGGTTGATTTGGAGATGTGATTTACTTCCTGGAGTTGTAAAGTTGGCTACCTTATTAAAGTCAAGTCCAGAAACAGTGGAGAAATAGGCATACTGACAAGTGTCTGCTATTGTGCATCCTTTGGTTGCTAGTTCAGGATTATGTAGGGAAAGAAGGCTTGCATCATACACATCAGTGCCTCCTGCTTGGATTCATCCTGCCTGAGAGAATGACCTCTTTCCTACTTTCAGCCTTCTACTCTGCACCCACCTTTGTGTCTCATTTGCTGGAGCCATGCCTAGCTTGTCTTTGGCAGTTTATACTGAAGATCATAAATCAAGGATTAATCATAAATATGAACCAACATCCTTCCACTCGTATCACATTCTGAACCTTCTATCTATATTTCTGTCCCATTGGGCTCCCTTCCATTAGAGAATTTTCTGTGAGCTTCCCTGATGGGAATGGTCATTTTTCGGAGACACATTCATCTTTTGATATCACCTGGCTGAAAAGTCCTGACAATCTCAGGCTGATTCTAAGAGTGTGGGTAGGTTATCATGGGGTTTCCCCAGATTTGAGTTCCACTTAGTATTTTGAAGAGAATCTTAATACCTCAATAAGGATGACTGACAGACTAACAATTCCTAGTCTTACTACAACAAAGAATCACCATGGTGTTAGAATTTTACTGTCCAGGATGTTTGGTGAATGCAGGGAGATCTCCTATCATGTCCTACACTGTATTTTTGATTGGCAGGTTTCTCTGAGTGTTTCTCAATAGATGGATAGAGCATTAGGCAGGGGATTAGCTCTCTTGGAAGCTAAGAAAGATGGTGATCAGGGTAGTTTATAGCTATGGCAATGGGTTCTAATGGAATGGCCCAGAGGGAGAGACACTTTCACAGTGTACAGGATACCAAAGACTCGGGGTACAGATTATAGGCTACATATCTGCCATGTGGAGCAGTGCTCCTGGGGGCCCACAACTAGAACTACCAGAATAGAAAAACTAATGGATGTCCCCCTGGAATGACATGGTGAGGAGATATAAATCCTACAAATGTCTCTCAAAGGGATTTATATTTTCTTTGCTGAACGTGGCTTCAGATCAGATTATACCAGCACGTATTGGACAGCACCAGGTCTGCACTCTCCACATTCATTACCGCATCCATCCTCCCAAAGCCCTGCTGGGTATTCCACCTCCATTACCCTCCCTATCGTCAGTATCATTTTAAATAAGGTTTCCTAGAAACAGGCTCTGCAAGGGAAAATTGCCTGCTTCAGGCTTCCCTAGGATTTCTCTCTGGAGACGTACCTGTCAGGAGTGAGGGAGACAGAACTGAGCAGAAAGAAAAGCCTTCCTGCCATGTGATTGCCTCTGGGAAACTCCTTCAAGGGACTGTGGGTTGGAGTAGTCTTTGGAGCTCTCCTAATCTCTGATCCATCTGCTGGCACAGCAGCTGCTCAGTGATTAGGGTCACTCTAAGGAAGGGACATAACTTTGAATGAATTGCGATCTCACCTGGGAGAATTGCTCAATAATGAGCAGTGAGTAAACACACTTGTGCATGCACACACACACACACACACGCACACACACACGCACACGCGCACACACACACACACACACACACACTTCTCAGCATCTGACACATGTAGAGGGCTGGCCCCAACGAAGAGATCTAGCCAGGGTTCCACCTTGTTCATTGAAATCATCTTTATGCCTTTTAGCCAGAAGCTCATGACAAATGGTTGGGGATGTGGCTCCATGGCAGAGCATATGCCTGTCATGTGCAAGTCCCTGAGTTCTAACCCCAGTGCTGCAAAAAGAAGATGATAGAATAGAAGGCTCCAAATGAAGAGAAAAGCTGCCCTGCTGAAAGAATGGTAATACTATTTTCTGTTCAATGAACCAGAGCACCTACTGTGTGTTAGACAATATTTCATATGCCACAGGCACAATAGCAAGATAGATAAGGACCCTCCAACCTATGGAGTCTCGATTATAGTTGGTTAATGTCAGTCATTATATGTTACATTGGGTAACAACAGAAAATACAAGTAAGAAGGTTTGTGAATTTGTGTTTCTTTTTTTTTTTTCTCAAGACCATGCTTATTTTTTTATTTAATTAGTTTACTCAGATTAAAACTCAATTGTTATCCCATCACTTGTATCCTCCCATTCCTCCCTCCCTCCCGTTTTCACCCTATTCCCCTCCCCTAGGTCTAAGACCGAGGGGGACTCCTCCCCCACTATATGGTCATAGGCTATCAGGTCTCATCTTGGTAGCCTGAATTTTTCTTCCTTTTGCAAATATCAAGCTTTATTGAGCCTAAGAGAACAATAAGTGTTCTCTGTGTTGTGTCCTGGGGTTTGTAGCCACAGAGAAATTTCTATAGTAGAATTTGGATGGCAGGCCTCTGTTTCTGCCTTCTAATTAAGACTGGACTTAGTGTCATTTGGGTTTGGTCAGTGTCTTAAGATGATTGACATCTGGTTTAAAAATAAGCAGACAGGTTTGCATATGCTACCATGCCATGTCATGTGTGCTACTGCAGAAGCAGACAACGCCTCCTGCCAGCTTGTTCTGGACCAAAAGCTGTGTGCCCACAAGACTGAGAGTCAGTCATAGGTCTTGCTTTTACCTCCTCTGTATTTTCATAAGCACAGTTCTCATGGTATCTATCTGCAGATGTAGCACAGCTCTTCATTGTCCTCATGCATTTCTTTGCAGATTTGTGCATAGGATTCTGATACAAGGGAAGATGGTACAAGTACATCTGACCCTTAAAGACAGACTCCCTTCTGTCCTCTTTGTGTTGCTTTTGCATGGTACAGGAAAGTGTGCCTTCACTGGACTCTGGTGCATGTTTCCTGGATTAGGGGACCATCCACTCCCACATACAGATAGGAGGAACTCTTAGTACCCTGAAGTAGCAGATAGGAAAGTTCAGCTAGCTCTGCTTTTAATGAGTACAAGATAATATTAGCTGAAGATCCAGGTGAAATTCTCAAGGGTAGGAGCTTGTCCTTATAGCACAGTGAAAAGTATGGCGTCAGAGGGCAGCCTCTGTTAGAATGTGAACCCACAAATTCATAACTGTAAAGTCAGCCCACAAGTTGTCCATCATTGTAGAGAACTGTTTTTGTGTACTTGGCAGTGAACTACTGTGAGTTGCAAGGACTCAGGGTGGAGCGGAGAGAGAGAGAGAGAGAGAGAGAGAGAGAGAGACAGACAGACAGACAGACAGACAGACAGACAGACAGAGACAGATACACACAGAGACAGAGAAAGAGAGACAGACAGACAGAGAAAGAGAGACAAAAAAAGAGAGGTAGAGACAGAGACTGGTTTTTTTTTGTTGTTGTTTGTTTGTTTGTTTGTTTTTTCAAGACAGGGTCTCTCTGTAGCCTTGGCTGTCCTGGACTCACTTTGTCGACCAGGCTGGCCTCGAACTCACAGTGATCCGCCCGCCTCTGCCTCCCGAGTGCTGGGATTAAAGGCATGCGCCACCACGCCCGGCTCAGAGACTGGTATTTTATTTTCTAAGATGAGAAGTGGATTCTGCCAGCCAAAACATATGAGGCAAAAAAAAAAAAAAAAAAAAAAAAAAAAAAGAATCCATTACATCAATGCCAAGTCTGTGACTTAGACTACAGTGCTCTATTCCAGGTAAAAGGGAGGTAGGTAAAGATGGCACCAAGTGTGAGGTTAGGACTGTGGCACAGTCCTGAAAGGAACTGTTTCTGTTTTGTTTTTTTCTTTTTAATGTTTGTGTGCATATGTGTATAACCTAAGTGTGTGCAAATGTGCACGGGGGTGCACAGGTGTGTATGGAGAGCAAAAGTCAGTGTCAGGTAAGTTCATCTATGACTCCTCACCTTACTTCAGGAGAAATGATCTTTTACTGAACTCTGAGATCTCTGAATGGCTAAACCTGGCTGGACAATAACATGCAGAAATCTACCTTTCTTTGGCCCCTAAGCATCCAGTTTAAAGTGTGGGCCACCATGCTGCGCTTTTTACATGGGAAATGGATGGCACTTCTTTAATACCTCTTGATCTTCACAGAAGCCCACTAAAGATGTGTCATCCATTTACCCATTTGCATCTGAATCCAGTGGTTGCACAGCTATCTAGGAGTCCCATGGCAGCCATGCTGGCATACACACCTGCTTTGCCTGCCTGCTGGGGGCCACATTCCTCACCGCTTCCCTAGAAGAAGGCAGCAACTCCAGGAAGCAGGCTGTTAAGTCTGACAGCTGGGATGAGCCTGCTGTAGGCTTTGCCTGGCAACACCCAAGATTGCTCCCAAACGGTGTTCTCCTGGCTTTGTCTGGGGAAACCTAATTGCTGCAATTGTGTTATAAAATTATCACTTTACCCATGCAAATGGGCCAGAGCGGGCTGGTTGTCTATTCCTGTGGTTGTCCCAGATTATTGAATGAGCAGCTGGTTCCAAACACGTTTGCAGCAGGCTAATTCAATGGCTGCGTGCACTTGCATATTCATGGCTGCTAGCTCCCAGCCCAGGCTTGCTGGACCACTCCAACGGGGCTCTAAAAGTTAATTTATCTTGACAATTTAAACAAATATACTTCCCGGCTTTAGTGACTCCACCAGATTTCAGTGAGTGTCTTGGCAGGAAGAGGAAGCCTGGGATGGGTGGGTGGGTGGGGGTGATGTTTGCTCTGAGCTCAGCTTCTTGCGAAACAGGAGGAAGATATCACAGCAACTGTTTCAGACAAGAGCACTCCTTGTGGATTAGGATGCTCCAATGTGCTGATTTCAAGTTTTGTGATTTGGGGCAAAGCTACTTTTAAAGTTTACTTTATTAACATAGGGGCATAGAGGCACTTAACATGAGATCTATCCTCTTCATGAATAAGCGTGCAAGGTGTCACTGCTGACTGTCAACGGTACCCTGTAGTGGTTCTCTAGAACTTACTCTGCCTAATGTAAAACTCTGCTGTTTGATTGCAACTCCTCCCACCCCAAGGCCTTCCGGTCCTTGCCACCCACAGCTTCAATTCTATGGGTTTGGTCAGTTGGGGGTTTTAGAAATCAAATCATGCAGTGTTTCCATTTCTGTGACAGGTGTATTTCATTTATCGTCCTAAAATGTTCAAGATTCGTTCCTGTTATCTCATACTGCAGAATTTCCTTCTTCTTAAGGGCTGACTAGTATTCCATTGCACATTATCTATCACGTTTCCTCAACCGAGCCATGTAGTGGTGTGTGCGGGCTATGTCTAGGCTTGGCCATTGTGGATATTGCTGCAGTGAGCTCAGGAACACAGACAGGCCCCCTGAAGCCTTACTGCTTTTCTTCACGGTTAAATCCCCAGAGGTAGAATTGCTGGGCCGTAAGGGAGCTCCATTTTTAACTCTTTGGGATATTTCCAGGCGCTTCTCGCTGACAGCTCTATGGTTCTCGAACTAGCTCTGTGATGGGATCTCCTTTGGTACTTCCAACCTGCAAAACAAGAAGTTTCACTCTGCAGGCTTGCATGAAACAATGTTGTATCTCAAATGTTCTTGTTCACCTTTTTACCAAAACGCATGAGCACTTCCAGGATTCCCAGCTGCTTAATATTTTCCCCTTTACTTTGACCCTATTCTATTTTTAACTTGAATATTACTTCTAAGTGACCATATTAACAGCACTTACCAGTTGCCAGGAATATCATCCCTTCTAACACACATTAAATTACTTTAAAAGCAGAACTGAATCACCCCCAATGCTACATTGCTGGTGCATGGACTTGGGATGCTCCACTCAGGAGGAGGGGACAAGGACGAAAAAGGCCACAGGGAAGCCAAGAGACCTAAAGTGAAGGGACTGGTATCTGGTATCGGCTCAGGACCCCCAAGACCAAGTCCCTGGCTTTGTCCCTGTCTCAATGCCAGCCTCACATATAACCAGAATGTCCATTTGATTCAATCAGTAGTAGGTGGATTCCAAGTGCTTAGTGTGGGCTATCCTGTTCAGCTGGGTCGCCACGATGGGTGAGAATCAGCCTGGGTCAGGAAGCCTCCGTGTAGCTTCTGGAAGCTCTTCTGCACCTAGTTGTGTCAGATACTAAGAAAGAAAATATTAGCAGCTATCTAACCTGGCTGTGCCTCAGTTTCCTCACCTTCATGGCGGAGATAATCTTAGTGTCCTGGAGTTATTATGAAAAATAAGGGATGAGCGCACACTTCCACTTAAACAGTGTTCTCTCTGGTACAGTGTGTCTGAGTATTTAGAATGTATGTATTCCCCCTCCCCCACCCTCCTTCCTTATAACCCCTTCTATCCTTTCATCCTCTTCCCTTCCTTGTCCCTTTTTTTCTTTCTTGGTTCTTTCTTCCTCCTCTCCCTCTCTTCACTTCCTCCTACAGTCTTATACCTTTCTCTGTCTTTCCCACCTCTCCTCCTTCCTTTGCTCCTTCCCTGACTCCCTCCTTCCATCTTTCTCTCCCTTTCTTCTCCTCTCCTGTGTCTCCCTCCCACTTCTGGTCTTGCTCCTGTCTTCCCAGGGTACTTCTCTGCCTCTGGCACTTGTAAACACACTTTGCTACAGGTGGTAGGTTTGTTTTCCTGTTTCTTCGCTGGAAATGAGAAGGCAGAAGAAAACCCCTGAATTTCCTAGGTTTGTGAGTCCAGTGCATGGACAGGTTGCCATCTTCTCCCTACAGATGAACATCAAAAGCAACACATGTGTGAACATTAAGACAACTCTCTCAAGGACCACATATTACAGTCTTGGGACATGCTGGACTCTTAGAGAAGTTCTGGAATGATGTTCATAAATAGCCAAGTTCCCCTGGTGTTAAAGTGCCAGCCTATGCCTGAAGTCCGTATAAGGAGCAGACAGACTGTAATGGTTGGCACTGTGGCTTCTGGAGCCCTATAACCAGGACGCATCTCTCCGTGTTCCGATGCTCAGGTTTTGAGTCTGCAATGTGGGGATAAGGATATGTCTTAACATCCTAAGACTGCTGAGAATAATGAGTGCACACAGAAAAAGGGCTCAGTATAGCACCTGCTACCCTGCAAAGTTAGTCTATTCCATCGTTATCCTAGGCATTGCAGAAAACAGCCAAGTAGCTGGTCAAACAGGAGAAATGTGCAGCAACTTCAGGATTGCTTTCCCCTCTAACACAGGTCTGCTAGTGGTCAAATGCTTCTGCCACCTATAGGCTGTGTCATCCACCATCTTGAGCAAAGTCTTCAACTCTTTAAGCCTGCAAAGTCTTCAACTCTTTAAGCCTGCCTCGGTTTCTTATCGACAGCAGGAAATTCATAGTAGGAGCTGTTTGGGGGGTGTTGTGAAGAGTGGGGGACATAATATGGGATCACTTGGGCAAAGGCTGACATGATAGCCAATTGCAAAGGTGAGAGCTGCCATTGTCACTCTATTCATGTCTGCTGCGTACATATCATGCAGGAGGAGGGATGCTGACATCACCTGTTTTTCAGGTTTTCTTTTAAAAATACCCACGCTACCTTACCTACTGCAGGATATCTGTCTTCTGATCAACTCAACACACCTGGGAATGTTCCAGATGTTCAAGGCAGAATCCATGCCTGCCTGGCTCCCCCGCTCCAGTACCAGCTGGGCTCCGCATAGGCTCGGGGAGCTTTTTGCCCCACGGACACAGAGCAGACAAGAGTCCAGGGAGGCAGAATCAAAGTGGGGCAAAGAATACAGGAAAGAATCAGCCCTCAGTGCCTGGCTCGCCTTCTGCCTTCCCTCCGGAGAATCATAAATCACCTCCTGTTACTGGGGCACCATGGCTGCAATACAAATTAAATTCACAGCCTGTATTTTAGATCCTATATTGTTTGGCTTAAGCTGAGATTTTTTTTCCACTCTGATAAATAGGGCATTTTAATAACATTCCCAGCACGACAAAGAGTTGGGAGAAAATACACATGGCTCTGCAGGTGCAGGAGTCCCCAGGCACTAGTGAGGAGCGAGCTTGGCATAGCACTCTCCCTCTGGAGAGTGAATCACACTTACGTAGGAAGAAGGGTAGGAACGAGTCTGTGAGTCTCTGAGCATCAGGTGGTCCAGATTTACGAATGTGGGGAGCTCCTGGATTTCTGCCCACAAGAAAAGGAGGCCAGAGGCAGGCAGGACAAGAGCAAGCCTAGCATACTTGTGCTGGCAGGTGCCACCCCTGGGAGAAAGCCTCAGGCCTGAGCTCCACTGTCTCCATCCTCTTAGGGTCAGTAGAACACGGGCGTTGTCAGGAGATAGCAGCGAGATGGAACCATCTCCTGATGCATGAAGCCTGGCACAATAACCCAAGGAGCTGCTCTCTTTATTTATTTTTATTTTCTTCAGTTGCCCTTCTAATTCCTGCAGAGATCTTTGACACCAACAGATACAGGTGGGCTCCTACTCTGTGCCGAGTTCATCAGGGGATACAGACAGGAGCAAGATTAAACCACTGCTCTTGAAGAGCTCACAGCCAGCAGGGAAGACCAGCATGAGACCCAGAAAGAAGAGTTAAAAAAGAAAAATGACAATAGCACATGTGTCACTCACCTGGCACCTGGGCCCAGGCACTGTGGTGAAGCTCAATCAGCTCTCTAATAATTATTAGTCAAAGTGCCCAGGGTGTGCCAAGAACTTTCAGTTTCAGTGGCCAGGATAAAATAACGAGCTGTGTGACTGTCCCTTACAATTTATTCAGCAGGATAGTAGCTGTGAGCAAGGAACCAGACAATAAATAAATAAACAAAGAAGCCTAACATCTCTGCAGGTGATGACTAACAATGCAAAGAAAGTGAGTAGGGCAGGAGTGGCTTATTTTGGCAGAAAGACCTGGGCAAGAGAATCAGCCGTGAATGAGTAAGAGGATGGTTGGGAAGAGACTTCCTAGCTGAGCTCGCTGCAGTGAGAGCATTGAGAAGAGACTTCGAGCTGAGCTCACTACAGTGAGAGCACTGAGCTTATTATGGCGGCCACCCCGGAAGCAAACCCAAGATGCCAGATGCTGGAGGAACTGGGTGATGGAGAAGAGATCATGAGAACAAAGTCATGTGCCTCTTGTAGACTAGGAGGAGAATTAGGGCATGAGTGTTCGAAGGGCATGGAAGTTTACTAGAGGGTCTCAAAGCAGAGGAGGAATGTCTGATTTAAGTTGACAAAGAATTGCCAAAGCACAGCATGGATGGAGACAGACTATAAGGGCAGAAATAGAAGTACAGAGGAACCAGGGGTTCTAAGGAATAGTGATTTTTTCCCCATAGTGCAGACGAGCCAAGCTGAATCGAGCAGCCACCTCCTTACTTCAGCCCTTATGAGTAGAGAAACTGATGAGGGCAAGGCAGGCTTCAGAATTGCCAACCAGCCCTGTGATCCAGCATCTACCTGTAAACCAGGTGATACCAACAGTTCACTCTAGAGGTCCAGAGGTAGAAGTGATCGATTGTAACTCCTGAGCCTCCTGGTGAACATGGCAATCTCTTAGCCTTTGAAAGGAAGGGATGCAGTCGAACATATCAAGAGAGAAGGCGAAACATGCTACATACACTCAGAAGGCAAAGGCCTGAGATTAGGAAAAGGAGAAGATTTGGGGTATTGGGATGTTAAGGAGCTCTCAGTGGGGTCTGAGAAAAGAGGCTCAGCAGGGAGCTAGACCATAATGGATGTAAGGCTCTAAGCAGAAGTGATGTTGACAGATGCATTAAATGCTTTCATCCTTTAAGGGGTGGAAGTAAGCTGATTGCTTTAGAAAGATAAGCCTAGGGAGGCTTGAGAGATGGGTTTATCAGCTAAAGCTCCTGAAATTCTGGGTGGGCAGAAGCTGAGCACGTCCAGCAATGCCCATTCTGCGTACACATGGCCAGCAAGAGGAGAAGAAGAGAAGGTAGAAGAAAGTTATTTGAGCTGGAGAGAGGGCTCAACTGTCTAGACCACCTGTTGCTCTTCTAGAAGCAGGACTTGGAGGGTGGGGGGCCGGGGGTAGGGGTGGGAGGGTGGTTCAATTCCCATTACCCATGTCAGGCAGCTCACATCCTCCTGTAACTGTAGTGGATCCAACTCCTGCTTCTGACTCTCAGGACACATGCAACATGTGACATACAGACATACGAAAGCATGCATAATTTTAAAGACTTGTTTAATAGAAGGGCCACCTTGGCTTCAGATATAATAAAATAAAAAGTTGAATTTGTTTGCAATCATTATGAAAGCATCTGAAATCAACATGGATAAAATCTTAGTGCTTAGGGACTCACCATTTAAATGCTGGTAATCAGAAGAGAAGGGTTTTCTACTTTGACTCTTGATTTTCAATAGACAAGTAGAGTGCACAAATGGAAAATGGACAGTTCACGTCCCATACCAAATAAGTGCTAGAGGGTGGGTCTGATTTGAGGAATTTCAGCTCCAGAGTCCAGTCATCATGTTATGACCTCATCTGTGTCAGCATCAAGCTGGTCATCCGCCGGGGACTAAGAATTTATCAAAACTTAAGTTTGTCCCATAGGTCTCTAATTTTAGGGCAGTGCCAGCACATCTCAATTTTCTTATCCGTACATGCAGCTAGTGACATGTCTACTTGCACTAGGTCTTATTCCCGTCAAAATGAAGAGAACCTCTTGTCACATATTATCCTGCGCCAGGTTCCTGGTGACTTGAAAAACATCTGAAATATAATTGCTATGGTTATTGCCCAGCATGATCTTCTGCCTGAGCTGGCATAAGTTTGTTCTAGGTTTTAGATCCTGTGTTCGTTCTTTCTTTCTTTCTTTCTTTCTTTCGTCCTTTCTTTCTTTCTTTCTTTCTTTCTTTCTTTCCTTTTTATTGATTCTTTATGATTTTTATATCATGCACCCCAATCCCACTCACCTCCCCCACTGGTATCCACCCTATGCCCTTGCCACCTCTCCCCAAAAGAAAAAATAATCTCCTCGTGGAAGCTATAGTGTGTCACAGAGTAGACCCTTTTTTTTTTTTTAACACTTGCAATTTTCCATTGCTGTGGTTTGAGGCCTCTGGCTTCTGCTACATTGTCAACACTGGATCCTCACTGGGACTCCTCTCTGGCATCCTGTTGTTGCCCTGTGTCATGGAGATCCTGTGGCTTTGGATCCCAGGACCAGATTCTTCATGAGTTCCAGCAGTTCATACATGGGGCAGATAGGTCTGGATCTGAGTCTGGGTGATAGCTGAGTTGGGCAGCCCCAGCCTGCCAGGAGCTCCTCCACACCTTCACCACCAGGACCAGACCTCTAGCACTGCGTGCTGCTCCTATAGCAGTGTGTGGTGGTTGTCAGACTAGAGTCTGGGCTCTCACTTTCTGTGTTTTAATCCTAGCTTAGACACCTAGTAGTTATATGACCAGAGTGAGTTACCTAACCTCTGCGGACTTACTTTTTTCATATATGGAACACAGATAGCAATGGTAACTATCCCATCTTATTTCAAAACACTTCGCAAGGTCAGAAAATCACTGCTGCCCAGGGCAGTTACTGGTCCTACCACCACAGCTACTTCATGGCACTCCCTGATCTCACCAGCATTTCTTTTTTAAAAAATATATTTTATTAATTTATTCATATTACATCTCAATTGTTATCCCATCCCTTGTATCCTCCCATTCCTCCCTCCCTCCCATTTTCCCCTTACTTCCCTCCCCTATGACTGTGACTGAAGCTAAGATCAAAAATTCAAGAGATACCACATGCTGGCAAGGATGTGGGGAGAGAGGAACACTCCATCATTGCTGGTGGGAATGCAAACTAGTACAGCCACTTTGGAAATCTACCTGGTGCTATCTCAGAAAACTGGGAATAAGGCTTCCTCAAGATCCAGCTAATTCCACTCCTTAGAATATACCCAGAAGATGCTCCAGCACACAACAGGAACATATGCTCAACCATGTTCATCACCAGCTTTTCTTGATGTGGTCTCAGTTGGCCCCAGACTTGAAGCTAACCTTGTCTTCCTTTGCTACCGTGCATATCGATGAGACATACACTCTCCCACCTCCCCATGAGAGTCTTGCTATGAGCATTGTACACTCTGTTCTTCCTGCTGGCACTGACGTGTATCTACATGGATTTGGTTGAAGAAGAATTCCTTCCTTAGTGGTCTCAGTCTTGAGTCATGAAGCTTAGTCTAGGCACAGGGGCTGTGTCCTCAGCCCCTTGACATGCTAGGGCCCAACTGAAAGCCCTGGGCTGCCAAGTGCTCAAGAGGCTCCTGGGATTCCCTGGCTGATGATCACAGCTGTGATTGCTGTCCATGACCTGCAATCACCTGAACTGGAGAGAAGGAATCAGTGAAGACCCAAGTGTAGTGAGAACACTGCTGCCTTCAAGCACCCAGTTATGTTACATAATCATGTTTTTGTTTTAATTCTAGGGGTGAGATATAGATGGCTTCAGATTGTCCACAGCAGCAGACTGCTGGCCTCCTGTGTGCCCTGGCAGGGGCATGACTTTGCCACCTGAAAATAGTTTAACTCTGGGCACTCTAGAGAGGGTATAAAAAGACCAGAGCCCCGAGAAAGGAAGCGAGGCTGTTCCTCTTGCTGGTTCCTGCTTCTTGTTTGGCAAATAGCTGTGAGAAAAGAGGTGATAAGAAGACATTGGAGACAGGCTGATGAGATGCAGATTGGACTTGCCCCAGGAAACTCTGTGCCCTTAATCATCAGGAAGTAGTAGTCTAAAAAGATCTCAATATCCTCGCCCCACTAACCTCATGTCTTTCCTACCTGGTATTGAGGTGTTGGAAGGGATTGGGGTGGAGAAGGGTGGTGCATATAAAAACCCAAATAAAATAGATTTTAAAAAAATACACCAATACCCAAGCCAAGATGTTGGACAGAGTTTGAAGTCTGGATGTGTTAAACATAGTCATGAATGAACATAGATGTTGTATCTTTATTTCTGTGTGTCTACCCTGCTAGCTGACCCCACAAGGTTACTGCATTTACTCCTAATCTAAGAACTGCTAGGAATGGATTTTGAAGATGTTAAGATCTACAGTCAGCTGATGGCAAGTAAAGGACTTTGTCCTGGACACAATGGGTAGGTTGGAAAACCAAAGTTTTGAAAAGAGCAAGTTCTGCCTTCCAAGACCATCTTTCCTGCTTGAGCAAGTCTCCAAAGGCCCTGCAAACTCAGCCACTAGCTGTTATTTGGCATCCAGCAGGCTGGTCCAGGCACTGTTTGCTTCTGGAAGGAAACAGGAGGAACTCCAGGTCAAAGGTTTGGTTTCTCTCTCAGGAGCAACTTAGAGCACTCAGGGCAAGGCCAGTATACTAGGTGAGGCTCCTGGTTTCATCAGGAGAGGTGGAAATGAGTTTCCCACTGGGTATTTCAATTAGCTTTTTTTAAAATGAGATTTCTAGTATCAGACAACAATGGAAACTCAGGAGTTCCAAAATTTCATGATGATACAAAGCGTTACAGCTCTCTGTTAAGCTGTCATACTTAGCATGGCAGAGGATGCAGGCAGACATCTGAAACCAGCCAGAAGGCAGGTTTGATGAGACACAGGCCAGGCAAGTCAGAGCCCAGCAAAGGAGTGGGGCTTCAGCAGCTGCCAAAGCAGGTCTGCTATCACTGCCCAAGTCCTGTGTATCCATCGGCAAGTCTTCCCCAGAACAAATGATGAGGTTCAGATGTGGTGGTGGAATGGAGTGAGAGAGCAAGCCATCAAACCTTTATTTTTGTGAATCGGGGACATTATAAACCTTGGGCAGTGGGAGGGGTTTCTAGGATGAATGTGTTTGATTTGCTGGGCCTAGGGGTATCAGGATACTTGATCTACATATGACAAAACAGCCCTGTCATAAGAGGGAAAAGCAGTACTTAATTATCCTATGGGTAGGGGAGACTGTCCAGGTATAGCTAAAAGGTCATTGATTGAAAGCCAAGACACCAAGACATCTTATTATCATAGGGTGGGCATCTCCAGGAATCCCCAGGTGCTTGCTGAACAGGTTTTTAATCAGGAAAGGGTCAGGCCTGTAACCTTCCCTGAGGACTATGTGATGCTCCTTTAGGGATCTAGAGTTCCCCAGTTCAGGCAAAGAGGGAACCCTGATGAGAAAAGAAGTTGGCCACTTTGTACAGAGCTTAGAGGCTATTCAGAATCACCAGACTTCGACCTTACAGCAGGACCCCACAGCCAGCTGAATCATCATATCAGCCTTTGCCTTAAACATTAACCTCTTCACCCCTCACACCCCCACCTTCTTATGCCCTCCTAGGTTCTTCTCTGTTCTCTTTGATCCTCTCTCTTCCTTCCTAACCCTTGTGAGTGATATTCTCCATCATCCCTGGTCCATTGGAAACCTATTTCTTTAAGGGAATTAGATTCCAGGAGAAAAAAAATGAAGCTAACATATCATATCACAAAATAAGGAAACGAGAATAAAATGGGAAAGGAAGAAAGAGAGAAAGAGAGGGAGAGGGAAAAGGAGGGAAAGAGGAGTGAGGATGGATGAAGACATGGAGAGAGAGAGAGAGGGAGGGAGGGAGGAGGGAAGGTAATAAGAAGAATGAGAGAGAGGGAGGGGGATAGAAGGAAGGAGACAATAACAGAATGGAGGGCAGGAAGAAGTAAGGGAGAGGGGAGAAGAAGAAAAAGGTCAGGGAAGAAAGAAATATACGTTAAAGAAAACAAACTCATTTTTGTTCAAAGCCCCTAGTATAGACACTTTTTTCCAGAGACTAATTCTGTTCCTTGCTGAGTTACATGAAAATTGTATATAATTAGAGAACTCAGCCATTTGGCCAGGCTTTCAGACTGGTGGCCTGTGGATTTACTGAGCAATTGGCAGGTCATAGCCTGGATAAGCATAATCCCCACTTCATAATCACAGACTCAGAATAGCTGGTTCTGCTTCTCTTTACAAATGATGAGCCTGGGCCCCAAGATGAGGACCAAACATGGAAAGTGACTGGGGTCATATCACTTTGGAAGGGGGGAGGGGGTGTCAATGCTGTAAGTGAGACTCAGAATTTCCCATCTCCAAACTTCCTTTCTTTGTAACACAAGACAGAAAGAACAAGAGATGCCATCACCTTGACTCCCCTCAGACACTTCTGATGTGCCTATTCACTTCATTCCTAAAAGCCAAAGAGGGCACTGTACCCTTTACCCTTGAGAGCCCTGACCCATCAGCTCAGACAGGTGGAACCTTGGGCAGTTCAAGGGAGTTTTGTTGCACTCAGCCACTCAGGATTTTGACATTGAAATTAACTTAGTCACTCACACACTGACACTGACCTGAATCCCAATGCATATAGAGAATTATCCTGTCACTTTGTGGGGGAGAGAATCTTACTATACTCAGTTGGAATTGAGAGCATCTGTTTCATCTAAGATTGTACTATGGAAAGCTCAATGTGCAACTGGGAATTAGGCAATTTGCAAACAGAGGAAATATATTTTGAGGCATGAAATCTAAGTTTCTGACCTCAAAGATCGAGGCCAAGTATACCAGTCTTAGACTTGGCCAATCTGTTTGCTGTCTATGTAGAAGCTTCTGTTGTCCTATTATAAACTAGAATACAGACCATGTCATTATTTAGTAAGAAGTTCTGACAATGCTATATCCTACAGTGGAGCAGGCCGATTGAGCTCTGAGACCCAAGGAATTTATTGATACTTGATTTTTACCAGTAAGTATGAAAATCTCAGTAAACTCTCAGTATGTTGGGTGTAAGTTCATTAATTTAGCCCAAAGAATATAAAAAAAATGAGTATTTGTACAAATACAAAATTTATAGTGTCAGCTAGTGCTACAGTTGATGTGTGCTTAATTAATCATGTGTTGACACTTGTCAGTGTCCAGCATGTTTTGCTCATGAGAATCAGAAGTATAAGAAAGAAGGGCAAATGACTTAGGCCAGAGAATCTTTGGTATGTTAAAGGAACTGAAGGACTTTACAAATGGTTAAAGTATAGTGGGACAAAGGGACAGGGATCAAAGACAAGTTAGAAAGGAAACAGTGGGCTAGATCATGAGAATCTTGAGTTAAATAAATTATTTGAATCACAGCATAGAAAGAGTGAAAGATATAGGAGGGTTTCAGATGAGGAGACCCAAGAACTAGTTGGTATTTTAAAGAGATGATTCCAGCTGCTAGCTTAAAATGCCAGTTTCTAGAAGAATGAGTAAAACTGAAAGCAAGGAAACCAATTAATGACAGAGACATGATAGAAGTGCATCACAAAGATGATGGTCTTGACTAGAGAATAGAAGTAGAAATGGAAAGCAGTAGATAGGGAGATGAGTAGGTAACTTGTTTGATGGGGATACAGATTTGTAGATTGATGCGGATGTGTGAATGGGTCATAGGTGGATGGATAAAAGGATTGCTCAATGGGAAAATATATGACTAGATTTATGGACTGATGTATAGATGGATGTATATCTCAATAAGAAGATTCATTGATTGCACTTATAAAGAGGAATGAGTGGGTAGATAGACACATGGGTAATTGGATGTATGGGTGAATGGAGGGAAAAAAGGGTAGATGTATGAGTGGGTTGGTGGGTGGCTGGATGGGTAGATGGGTGGTTGTGTATGGATGGACAGATGGATGGGTAAAGTGTATTAATGGTGGATGCATGTGAGGTTTTATATATGCATGGATGGGCAAATGGGTGGATGAGAAGATGAATGTGTTGATGACTAATTCAATAAAGCACGTGTGCATTTTATACTCTTCTCCTTGGACCAGAAAAATATTCATATTCTGCAAGATGTTCATGAACTGTTCAAGATTTTCTTAGTCACTGAGGAATGAGTAGAAATTCAAACAAAGGGTCCATGTTGGGTACAGAGGATAAATACCGTGACACCCCATTTGTAGATGACGAAACTTAACTCCTTGAAGTAAAGTAGATGAATGTGCAGCAGGAATCCAACTGTCTTTGCCTCTGTTCTTAGGTGCCTTGCCCTTCTGCATAGAGCTGTTGCTGTACTCCTTTGAGCCACTAAATGAAAGATGACCAAAGGCAAAAAAAATTAAAGCTATATATTATTTCCATCAATCATAATAAGGACTTTCAAAAAGTGTGATAGAAGTCAAAACTGGATTGTTCTTCCAAAAGGACCAGCCACAGAGATAAGAGTGTATATTAAGTTTTGCTCTGTAGAGGTGTGAGATAAATAGCATTAGTGTGAAGATCAAAGATGAAATGAGTGTTATGTTTAGAACTTAAATGGCCCCAAAAGCCATGTAATAAAGGTTTGCCTTCTATAGGAGATGTAGTCCAGAATCAGGAAATGAGGTTATTGGGCATGAACAGGTGGGTAGATTAATTCATCTACCACCCATCCAAACTCTTTATGCATTTACACATCCACCCATTCATCTTTGCATCCATAAACCCATTTATCAGCCCAATCACCCATTTAGTTTCTCATCCCCCCATCCCCCCCATACACATACTTTTCTAGGTTACTGTGAGGTGAGCAGCTCTTCTTGTGGACCTCAGTCATTATGATCCACCACCCCACTGTCTTACAAACAGCACATCCAACTAACTATGGATCAAAATCTCTTAAGCCAAAGCAAGACAAACCTTTCTCTTTTAAAGTTGATTACCTTAAGTGTTTTGTGACAGTGCTAGAAAACTGACCAACACAAATGAGTACAGGTGTAGACAGAGACAGAGAGAAGCCAAAGCATTCAGAAGAAAGAGTCTAAATGTTGTCATTTCAGAAGCCTTGGTATAGTAATGGGGAGAAACAGAGATAGAAAGAGGGTAAATAAATGAGAGAGCTCTAAATGAGCAGAGGTATGTGGTGGAGGGCAAATGCATTTATTCACTTTTTTATTTGCATCTGTACACATAAGTGAGAGTGCTTTAGGAAGATCTCTGAGAGTTTCATTCAAGGGACGCATGTGCACTTGAGTGAGGACATTATTCCTGTCATTTTAGGGGACAGGTCCACATAGTCTTGCAGTAGGAGAAATGAGAAGAAAAATGAAAGAAAAAGAAATAGACAAGGAGAAACTGAGACGTAGAGTCAAACATGACAGAGGCAGAAAGACAATGAGGTGCCTCTCAGCACAGAGCCTGACAGATCTGCCCACCCCACCTACCCAGGAATCTCTGCCTGGCATTCCAACGTGGTTGTAATCCCTGTGTCCTGTGACTATGTTGCCTGTTTCATAGTGTCAATTCTTTATGACACTAGAACTTGCTTGGGGAAGGCCTGATTTTTTTTTTTGAGCACTCAAAGCATCCTTTTCTGTTCCTGCTTTGGCTCAAGCATTAGAGGAGGAGGGCCCTTAGCATGCAGTCTCAGCGCTGTGGCCCCATAACAGAGGCCTCTGGTGATCTGGGGGGGGGGACATAACAGGAGGTGCAGAGAAAGATTCCATTAACTTCTGCCCTAGGTTATCCAAGTGAAAAATGGATAAAATAATAGCAATACCTTTCTTGCCCTCACAGGTGACTCTGAAAGGGAGAGTAAATCTCTCTTCCCCAGGAGGACCCTGGAAGGCAGATTTTATAGAAGCTGAAGAGAAGGGGTTTGTTCTCAGGGACCGGGGGACAGATTTGGACTGGAAAGTTAATGAATGTTTCTAGGAGACTCAGAAGGATTCATGAGAAAACAGAGCTGCCAAGTTTTCAGTTCATTCTTGGTCAGGGATTTATTTGAGACATGCATTGACTCTGTGATAAGCCCAAATAAAAGGCCATGTGGACGCGAACTATGAGCTGCACGAGACCAAGCCATGGCAGAGGCAGATCACTCACCAGGCATCCATGGAAAGTTTGCAACGTACCTAGTGCCGAACTATGCGCACAGGAGGTGACACGGGCCACATAACTTCAAATTCAAGTTTAAGAGTTTGGCAGCTAAGTGGCAAAGATAGTTGACAGATGAGCTAATGAACTAAATGACACAGAGAGAGATTAGAAATGTGGAGAAGACACACAAGTAGGCAGGACAGAGGATACGGATGGAGGAACAATTTCAGTTGGGTAGTCAGGAAAGGCCTGCTGAGGAGGCATTATTTAGGCTCAAGTCTGATTGTTGAGGAGGGAGACATGGAGACTTGAAGGTTATTATACGAGCACAGATTTATGCCTCAGTAAAACCAGAAAGCTGTGCAGGTCTCTAGTAGGGAAGCGAGGCACTCCAACGCTGAGTGAAGAATGTCTTGAAGTGGGCTTGCCAAGAGGAGAGCAAAGACACCAGTTTTTAGTTCACTGTAGTTGTTGGGGTAGCAGACAGTGGTGCCCTGACATAGCAGCGGGAAGTGGCCTTTTTAGCACCTACAGTGGCTGTTAAAATAGAAAAGACTAAAGCCTCACGAAGTCGAGGCGGTGGGATCTGAAGCTGGTCTGAGGCACATGGCGAGACCCTATCTCAAAAACAAATTAGACAAACCGAACTTTTAATTGCTGATCATATTAAGTAATGTCAAAGAAATAAAGCAAGTGGAAAGAATTCTCTCATGGATCTGATGAAATTACACATTGGAATAAGTAGCTTTTTGTGTAAAAATTTCCTCGAAATTGAAACATTCCCTCCTGGAAGGAAATTCTTTAAGAGTCAGGAAGTAAAACAAGCAAGGGCTAGGAAGTAGACAAAAGTTACAGAATTTACAAAGTTATGTAAGAAGTAACAACTGATGAGAAAAAAGACAGTCCGGGAGCTCTAGAGATGCAAATTCCATGAGTGAGTGGTAGGATTTTTCCATGACGTAGCTGTTTTGAGTCATCCACGCCTCGGTAAGAAGTCTCCCACCCATACCTTTAAAGTGATCATAATAAAATCACTAGCTTAGTTAGAGTTGGGTGAGATTCATATAGTCAATTCTCCTATCTCAGGCTCTCGTCTTGTCCTCACCCTTAGAATAGAGTGTGAAGACAATGAAGAGGAAGAGGCAGCAGGGAACCTTTGCCACCCATTACAGTTTTCAGAGGAAAGTAGAAACGTCAATGAAAAGGTAGAAACGGACACCCTTGGTGGCAGCAGGACAGCAGGCAGCAGCTGCGGGTGTTACAGCTGCATGGTCATCACGGAGCACAGCCCCGACCATAGCAAGTCTACAGGAAGAGGTCAACAGTCAGAAGAGCAGGAGTCGCAGATCTCCGGCGTCTGGTAGTTCTCAAAGACTGGGAGAGTCGCCCCCCCCCCCCCCACCTCACCCCCATGTACACATCAAGTAGCAAGTCTTGAAAGCCTGGCAGGAACAGTAGCAGATCATAAGCAGGGGCTGTGGGGAGCGGAAACAGTGGGAGTCGCAGCACAGTCTCCAGCCTGTGGTGGGTCTTCTGCGGGAGGCTCTCAGGAACAGTCTTCCTTCGCTGTTGAGTGCTTAGGAGCCAAGGTCCTCGGCAGAGCCTGCAAGACAGATGAAAACTGGACTCCTGAAACGTCTAAGAGCACACTGTTAGAAAGAGCCCAGGGAGCTCTGATTGGCTGGGTGTAAGCATATGCAAATTATGTTTAAAAGGGGATCAATCAGGAAATAGCTGTCAAATCTAGAGGGGATGGGGAAGTCTGAACCTATCAAAGGAATTCCCAGTCAGGTCAGTGGGTCTGCTCCTCTTCCTGTTGGGGCAAAGTTCTAATCGGCTTTGCACTCAGACCTGGTGCAGTTCCTACATCTGGAGACGATCCACTCACTACTGTCACAGCCAACTGCAGCAGGCCATTGCAGACAGGGTGGTCTGATCTTCAGTGTTGTTACAGGCTGCTTAAACACAGTCTATTCCTCATGCCAGTTGTACTCATGGACTTTTGCATCAGTTTCCAGCAAGCCGGTGTTTTCATGTTTCCTTCCCACCTGCAGCTTCCATGGTAGCCAGGGCCCCTCCTGTCACTGCAGTTGAAGTAGTAGCTCCTGGGTTCTGACTCCAGCGATTCTCGAGGGCTGGAGCAGTCTCTTCCCTCTTCAACAGAGGTCTGACTGGTTTGACTGAATCTTGAGCCTTCCTTCTCTGAAGAATGCAAAGGAGCCAGGTCTTCAGCCTTTGATAGAGAGCCCGACTAGGGAACACACAATGTACAGAGATTTGTATAAGGACAACGCCCCCCCCTCTCTCTGTGTGTGTGTGTGTGTGTGTGTGTGTGTGTAAACCATAAAAGAAGGACTAATTAAGGGAGGGAATTTTAAGAAATTTATATGGCCTCAACCTTATGAAAGGTTTATAAGGAACTAGAAACACAGATGCTGTTTCTAACCTCTGAACTACCCCAACTATGTACTAAACCTGAGAGATTCTAGCCCAGGAATAGATTCATGTCACCATGAGTGACATGGTCCATCCTGGAAGAGAATAGAAGAAATCCCTGAATCAGTGCATTTAAGAAGCACATTGCTGTGAGCTTAGCTCATCCCGGGACTTGATCTAGTAGTCATGAGGATGTTAGGTTTGATACAGAGGATGCCAGTGAAGCTATGGACAGAGGCTAGAGTGTCTAAGCAGGCTTTGGATCTTGGCTCATGATATTTCATCTCTCCACACCTAGTAAACTCATCCAGCCAAGGCCAAATAACTGAGTCCTTTCCATGTAAGTTCACTTCTTCAGAGCACTTCAGACACACTCACCAACCTCATTTCTGTAGCCTAGCTGCTGCCTCACTTCCTGTTAAACTGGGGTCACATGACTCTTCTGGCACATGAAGTGTCTGAAAATAAGTTGTATACCATGTTCAAACTTGTCCCCTTCCAACTCAGTAGGTCCTTGCTTCAATCTTCTTATTTATAACTCAAATATCTGCCTTTAGAGTATAAGACTTGAGGTTGAGCTACAAGATAGGAGAAATTTAGGCTGCTAAATCATTGCATGTGAGGCTGCTGGCTTGATGCCAGGTTGGACTATGACCCTAGGAGGGAGTGTGTCATGGGGCTGTGACCTGTGAGGGCTGCTGCAGTTGAAGGATACCTATGCCCAGAATATAAATATGGAAGAATAGGGCTTCCATAAAGAATTACCGAAGATTCTTAGGTCCAGTTAGTGATGAGAAGTGGGGGGCTGATGTCAGCCATTGAGTTGGAAAGAGAAAGGAATGAGCTAGGAGTAACCGATCCTTAAAACCTCCCACTTTAGAAGAATAGACTGGAAACCAGGCTGTGACAGTCTGTGGGTGTCAGATGATACTATAGATACAAAGAAATTTACCCATCAACCACCTACCCATCCATCTACCCAATGATATATATATATATATATATATATATATATATATATATATATATATTCAACTATCTATTTATCATCCATCCAACCAACCACCTAGCCACGCCCATTCACTCACACATCTATTCATCCACTCATTCACCCAACTACACACTCATCCAATCATCCTTGCATCTATCCGTGCTACCATCCAACAACATTCATTCACTCATCCACCCATCTACTGTGTGCATGTACTTGCTATATGCTGAGCCCTGTAGAGGCAGATACCAACTAAACAGGCATGAGTCCTGTCTTCTCTGAGCTTAAAGGCTGATGAAATGAGCAGAAATGGCTAAGATCTTACTTCTGGGCCAATTCTTCTTGAAAGAAATGCAGACATTGATTGCTTACCACGATCCCCTTACAAATTTTCCACTTTTACAATGGGATGAAAGCATACAACACACCAATTCTGCTTTTTACATTCAGCACAGAACTGAATAAATTACACAAGGTATTCAATTATTATTATAAAATAGGCTTCGTGCTAGACAATCTTGCCTACCTGCAGGCTACTGTAAGTGCTCTGAGTACATTTCCGGAAGGCCAGGCTAAGCTCTGCTGTTTGGTATATCAGGTGTAATAAGTGCATTTTTAACTCACAATGAATTTACCAGAGGGAATCCCATCAGAAACCTAGACACATCTGCAGGCACTGACTCTTTTGTCCTGAAAATCAACCTTTGCACGCAGCCAGCTGGGTTGCTGTGAGCTTCCACAGAAAGAAGCACGTCCAATCTTCGCAGCAGGTGAAGACTGTTGGAGCAGCCCAGCCTCCGGCAGTGTGATAGCCTGGGGGACTGCTCTTGCCTGAATTTTCTCCAATTGCCTTAAGGAGACTCACTAACCATACCCAGCGGGCACACGACATTCTAGCCTGTGTGAGCTAGAGTCGCTTGGGGCTTGTGCAAGATGCTTTTGTAGTGCCTGTCTGAGTCAGGTCCAGGTAGGGGCAGGAGTCTTCAAAGGACAATTAGCAGCTCATTATGGAAACTGCTCCTGGAACAAAGGACACATGTAAATGATGGCAGCCCTTTGGGCCCTAGTTGGCTTTCTCTCTCAGAGTTGTTCCTTCCCAGTCTCTCTCCACTGTGCCGGGCCCTTTCAGTGAGAACCAGACTCTACCCAACCCCATCCCGCCACCAGGACTGTCTCCATGCTAGTACTAATAACAGCTGTGATGCCAGTGATGATAACAGTTAAACTAGATTATCTTTCAATCAACACACATAGCAAGGCCAAAGGGCATTGGCATTTGCTTGTGACTTCACAGCAGGGATTCCACCTGTGTGGAGCATCCTGCATGGGACAGGGCTTTCCCACCTCCAATCATGTTCCACTTCTCCTAAGCTCAAGCTTAGCACAGGGTGCCTTTTAAAACCAGTGACTGCATGGAGTCCAAGGAATGGGAGTGCCCAGGAAACAAACGGTTCTAAACATTCTGTGTTTGCAATGTGGCCTCTGCCAACTGACTGCTTTTGTTTGCTTGATCTCATCGGAAAGCTTGGCTGCTCTTAGCGACTCTGCTGATGTGGAAAATGAATTTCGAAGTTAAGTAAGATGCTACAGGTCACACAGCTGGGACATGGCAAAGCAACTAATGAGCTTAGCAGCAAGGCTTCCATGCCTGTCTGTAATACAGCACTGCTCTATCAGAATTGACAGTCTAGACTCATGGTTCCCCACCTTCCTAACTCTGCCACCCTTTAATACAGTTCCTCATGTTGTGGTGACCCAAACCATAAAATTATTTCATTGTCACTACATAAACTGTAATTTTGCTACTAGTATGAATCATACCACAAATATCTGATACCTAGGATCCGATATATAACCCATGTAGGAAAGGGTCATGACCCACAGGTTGAGAACCACTGGTCTAGATATTTTTGCAGAAAAAATGAGCATACTGTATTAGTCAAGGTTCTCTAGAGGAACAGAACAGGCTGTATTTCTATATCAATTTAATTTTCTCCTCCTTCCTATCTATCTATCATCTATCTATCTATCTATCTATCTATCTATCTATCTATCTATGAATTGGATTGGCTTAGGGTAAGCTGGTTATCCAATATGAGCACCCAGGCACCCAGAGAGATAGAGAACCTTAGTTTTCTTTTTTTTCCCATTTTTAAATGTTTATTTTTTAAAATAACTTACTCAGATTACATAGTGATTGTTATCCCCTCACTTGTATCTTCCCATTGCCCCCTCCCTCTCTCTTTTACCTTACTCCTCTCTGCTAGACCTACGACAGAAGGGGACTCCTCCCCCACCATATGATTATAGCCTATCAGGTCTCATCTGGATAGCCGGCTTCCCCTTCCTCTGAGTGCCACCAGGCCTCCCCACCAAGGGGAAGTGGTCAAATAGGGGGCACCAGAGTTCATGCCAGAGGCAGTCCCCACTCCACACAACAGTGGAGAACGTGCTGTACATTGGCTAGATCTGAATAGGGGGTCTAAGTTTGTCCTTAGTTACCAGAGAAAAACAAATCAAAATGACTCTGGGATTCCATCTTACACCTATCAGAATGGCTAAGATCAAAAACTCAAATGACAGTGCATGCTGGGGAGGATGTGGAGAAAGGGGAACACTCTTTCACTGCTGGTGAGAGTGCAAACTTGTATAACCACTTTGGAAATCAATCTGGCGCTTTCTCAGAAAACTGGGAATAGGGCTACCTCAAGACCTAGCTATTCCACTCCTTGGAATATACCCAGAAGATGCTCCACCACACAAGGACACTTGCTCAACTATGTTCATAGCAGCCTTATTCATAATAGTCAGAATCTGGAAACAACCTAAATAGCCCTTAGTGGAAGAATGGATAAAGAAACTGTGGTACATTTACGTAATGGAATACTACTCAGATATTAAAAACAAGGAAATCTTGAAATTTTCAGGCAAATGGATGGAACTAGAAATGATCATCCTGAGTGAGGTAACCCAGACCCAGAGAGACACACATGATATATAAAATACTCACTTATAATTGGGTACTAGCCCAACATGGATGACCTCTGAGAGTGTTCACTCAGTGAAGGATCAGGACAGGTGTTGGGACTTGCTATTGGGAGTGGTACAGAAGAACCGGGACCCATAGGGTCCAGGAACCATACAAGAAGACTGTCTAGGCTGGTGGATCTGGATCCAGGGGTGCCTGCACAAACTGATGTACCAACCAAGGACAATGCATACAGTAAATCTCAGTTTTCTTAAGGTATCTGCTCCTTAAGATGCTCAAAGTCTCAGAACAAGTAGGTGGGCGGGGGGCGGGGGGCTTGATGCGGTCCTAGTCATTGCCTAAAGGTCTGGGAGCATCCTGATCTGCTGGAAGTCTGAAGAAATCAGAGTCAGATGTCTTGGGTGGCGGGCACTGCCCCAGGTAGAGTGGAGTTTACATAATGTGATGGCTTCCACCCTCACAACTTTTTCCATGTGGGCTCCCAACCTATTTGATCGTCCATCCACATTCAGGGTGGGTCTTCACTTCTCAGCAACTAACCTGCATGCCAATCCTCTCAGGAAACCCTCCACAGGCACACTCAGAGTGGCACATCACTAATGACAAATATCTGTCAATCAAAAGCAACTACCTTGCACACCAAGGCCCGAGATAGCGTTAACTTTTATGGCTGACAACAGAGTTGGGATTCCACTGAGCCACGAAAGAACATCCTGTATGGATGTCTCCTGGGGATGCTTGGGGTTCTAGTTCACTGTCTTAGTGGGAGACAGGAAAGAATGGATCACTACTAAGAGAATTTGGTGGCCCAAGCACCCTTCCTTGCCAGCCTAGTTCCTCCAGGAAATGAAGGATGATCTGAAGAGAAGGCAAAGGACTGAGCCCTGGCTGACATATGAGTCCTGGGAGGGGCTGCCTGTGCTATGCACTTGGCTTAGGCAGAACGTGACGCTGCTGGATTGGTGCGTCCCTTTCAGAAAAGGACACTCACACTCATTTTCATATGACAGCACATGAAACAGTTTTGTATTTGTTAGTCTCCTAAATTTGAATCTCAAATAATAAATCCCAGCAGCAAGCCAAGCAAAAGCTGCCACATCCAGCTCAGCAGGGAGATAACAGTCCCCATGTTAAACAAAACCTAAATTAAATGGTTGTGCTCCTAGGTTACTGGCTCGAGGTCACTAAGTCACATAATGCTAGGATAATTCCCCCTCTAGTCTAAAGTCTGAACCAATAACCACTAGACGTCAGGGGCTCCCAGCAACAAACGTATTCCACAGAGGACTATATCTGCTTCGCGCTGCATCATGGGTTTTCAAGGTTCAAATAGAGGGTTAGTGAGCACATTTACTGCTCCCCAAAATATAACTGAAGTTGGAAGTGGTGGCATATTCCTATTATCCCTGAACTTGGGAAACTGAGACTAAAGGATTATTAATTCACATCTCTCCTGGGCTGTCTCAAAAAAGCAACAGAAAGTGACGGTAGGGTTATGATTGAGGTGGTACGATGATGTGGTGAGGCTGTTTCTACTTTAACTAGGATCTAAGCCTTTCAGCAATAGCTGTCTAGTTTGTACGGCTGACCAGCACCATCTACTGCATTGGCAGGACAGGGGAGACGGCTCAGTGAGCAAAGCACCTCCTCCACGAGCATAAGGACCCAACTCTGAGGCCCTCGTGCCCACGCAAACAAACAAATGCAGGTCTGGCCTTGTGTGCCAGTAACTCTATCACTAGGGGTCAGAGACAGGAGGCTCTCGCGAGCTAAGTGGCCACAAGACCAGGTAAATCAGCAAGCTGCAGGTTCAGTGGAAGATCCTGTCTCAAAAAGAAGGTTGTAAACAGTCTGCTGGTTCCATACCACATTCACACATAACACACCAGAAACACACACCAAGAACTTAAAGTAATAAACACGCTGGCATCTGCAAGGACTCTGTAGAGCCACCCCACCACCACCACCACCACCATCAATTCTTCATTAACAGCATTGCCGTGCTTTGGGAACCACCTGTAAGCTCGCTGATTTGATTTCCATGACAACCATAGGCAACACACATCACCACCTTCATTTTACAGATGAGATGCTTGTGGTTCGGAGAGAGATGATGTAACTTGACCAGTCATGCCTTTCCTAAGTGGCAGAGGAAAGCCTTAATTATGACCTGTTGCTCTCCAGAGTCCCCACTTCTGACAGTGAATTTTGGAAAATAAGGGTAGTCCTATCCTACTAAGGCCACTCAGAAGGGTCTGAGGGTGTCCACAGCTTCACAGAGCAAACCTACATGAAGCTCACCTCTTAAAAGAACTATTTGCGATTTCCAGTATATATCTACCTTCCCCCACCCGACTGAGGCTGGAAGCAGCAAGCGAAGAGATCTGGCTGTGCTTGTCAAGAAGCTCCGTATTAGAAAGCTAGTTAGCAATTCATCTAAAAGCTGCAGAGTATTCCAAGCGTATCCAAATTAATATTTATAGAAGCAGTGCTTGCTCAGACCCAATTATTCCCGGGGCCAGGAAGCCAGGCACAAGTATCCGTAGGAAAGAGGGAGGGAGGAGAATTCCTCAGGGAAGTGGACTCTGGGGATCATGTATGGGGCATTACCAGGTGTGGACCCAGGGTGCTGAGGAGAGCTGTCCACAAGTGGTAACAAGGAGTCCAATATCCAGGCCCCTCATATGCAGGCAAGCTCTGTGCTTCCCCCTTGACTTCAGCTTTCTTTACAGTGAGCTCAGACACAGCTTGCCCTAAAAGGGCACAACCCTCCTCAAGGCCTGAGGAAGTAGGAAATTTAGGAAAATTTATAGATGGGCCACTTGGGGACCCTAGCAAACCCTGGATATCAAGAACCACTGGTTCTGTGATGCATGGCTGCTCATGGGAATGAGGCTTGGTTTGGTCAGCCAGAGTGTTTGGATGTGAAAATTCAAGTGTTAATGTGAAATTGCCATGGCAACTAATTCGTGTTTTTAAATACAGAGAGGGTCAAACAAAATGTGTTTGCATCATTTGGGCCTCTGTCACAGCACATGTAGAATGCAGAATCACGTGGGTGTCCTAGTGCCTGGCATGAAGTTCTGACAGCTTTGCCTGGTGGAATTCCTCAAGCCAGCCTCATGCGAAGTGTTTATCTCCAGGCTCCAGCCAGTTCAGCCCAGTGCAATACTGCAATCTGTACTCTGGATTAGAAATTCCCATACACTACTAGGAGAACAAAACACAGGGCTAACCATAGTTCTCCCAAGAACTTAATGTCACTATGCAGCCACGTTCCTAATGACACTCATTTCTGGGGCTTTAAGACATTTCCTTACGTACCTTTCACACACACCAAGGCAAGCTTTGGCTAATGCAAATCTGATTGCCTCATTTCCCTGCTTAAGAAGCACCCAAGAGACTCCTCGTCGCCTTTGTGGAAAAGCCTATACTTCTTAGAATGGCAGTTAAAGCCTTACATGATCTGGCCATCAATATCTCTCTGCCTCATTTCCTGCTGTCTTTGGTCTGCCGTCAGGACCAGTGTGGGGCCTTAGTTGGGGTAAGAAGTACCTCTAAGTAGCCAAAGAGGAATAAAGAGGCACTGTCGCCTGGCTCTAAGGCACCACAATGGTCGTTTTCCAGAACCTTATGTTTTCCACTTTACCAATTCAGACTGCACTCAATATAATAGCCATAGCCATCATCGTAGCCTTGAACCAGTTCCTGTTTCTGTTCTCCTTAGAATTCCCCCAGCACTGCTTACTTCACTGAGAAAAGAATCAAATTTTCATCATAATTTACAGCTAACACTTACTGTGTGTTTACACACAAGGCTTCCTTGTGTTTCATGTCAGAAACCTCGTGTGGTAGGTTGTACATGGCCAACATTTGGTATGTGGATGTAGTAGCAGAGGTTACACAGTATGCTGACGACACACAGCTGGAGAGCAGTGGGTTTGAAAGGACAGGATAATTCCAGAACATCCACTGAGCTGCACCTGCTATCTGTGCTCTCCTAATGCTGCCCCTTTCAGACTGTCTTGCCTCATTGCTCATAGCACCCGTCTCCTAAAAACTCCTGTTTCTTCCCCAGGGATTTGCTCAGGATGTTCCTTACCTGGCATCCTTTCTTCTGAACTCTGTGTGGCTATTAGTACCACCGCTACCCAGACAGTTGTCTTGTCCAGGACCTTGCATCCAAATCGCAACTCTCATGTGCAAGGAATCCTTCTTTAAGGCCTCATCAACTTTATTCAAAACTTAAAATCAGTGTATATGTAGATGGAAAGCTTTGAAAATAACAGGGGCTAACTAAGGGGGTTGTGGGTAACTAAGGGGGGTGTGGGTAGCTAAGGGGGGTGTGGGTAACTAAGGCGGGCATGGGTAACTAAGGGGGTTTGTGGGTAACCAAGGGGCTGTGGGTGAGTAAAGGGGTATGGTAACTCAAGGGGTTGTGGGTAATAAGGGGGTTGTGGGTAACTAAGGGGGCTGTGGCTAACTAAGAGGGTGTGGCTAATGAAGGGGGTATGGGTAACTAAGGGGGGTGTGGGTAACTAAGGGCAGCTGTAGGTAACTAAGGGGGGTGTGAGTAACTCAGGGGGCTATGGGCGACTAAGGGGGTATGGTAACTCAGGGGGTTGTGGGTAACTAAGGGGGTTGTGGGTAACTAAGGGGGTTGTGGGTAACTAAGGGGGTGTGGCTAATGAAGGGGGTATGGGTAATTAAGGGGGTTGTGGGGTTGTGGGTTAACCCTACAGCAACAAGATCTGGTGGAGTTGCTTCAGGGCACTGGGGTAAACCAATCCCTACAGAATTTACACACAAAGCCTCAGGAGAGGGAGCACCCTTTGCACACCATCGTCATGCACACATTTGTGGTTCATAGAGAACAAGTCAACTTGTTCTAGGGAAACTGGCATGCTTGTATAAATTGGACAAAAGTATTCTTACTTTGATATTGGTACATCAATCCACTGATTAAAAAGCTGACAGACAAAATCAGGGAACCCAAACCCCAAATTTTCACTGGCTAGGAGCCCTTGTACAGTATAAACCCCCAAATGACTGACTACTCCAAGCTTCTCTCGTACAGAGAAGCATTCATCCTCCCAAGGGGGAACTAAGGACTGTTGGTAAGGAAATATGCTGGACAGCCACAAACACACACATGACAAACCCAAATTCCTGATGCTGAGCAGTTCCTCACCCCATCCCCAGAAGGTCTTGGCTCACACTGTTCTTCAGAGCACCTGATGGGCTTCATAAATATTCAGGCCTAATGCTCTACCTCAAAGCAATTAAATCCACATCAGTAGAGGCAGCACCAGAGCACCAGGTCAACAGCACGCCTTGTCTGCTGTTTTGTGCTTCACAGTTTTAGGTACCTATTCTTGATTTCGTTCTGAAGACATTAAATGGGAATCACAGAACTAAACAATCCATTCAGAATAAACAGCTCCATTTAGAAGTGGTTTATGCATACTTCTAAATGGAATGGCAAAAGTGTGTCAGCACCTCTCACCCTCCCACCAAATGTATCAGTTGCCCTTCTGTCCAATGGATCCACACAGTATGTGCAACCTGTCCATTAGCACATGGGAGCCTTATCAGTCTTTATATCAACTCTAAAGAAACCATATACATATCAACCATGAAAATCTAGAGTTCAAACAACTCTATGTTATTTAATGGTGGGTACATAGGCACCAGGCTGTAATGTACAGAAGCAGAGATTATTGGGTAATACTACTTCAGGGTATGTAGGGGGGAAGATGGCGCTTCTGTGTTCATTAGTACCTATTGTTTCAGGAGGTCTGAAATGTTTTATCCACAGATAATGATCTGATTGTATTTTTTAAAACATCCGGGTAACCAAGTGCAATGGATTCCTACGTTTGGATCTTGGTCAGCAGAAAGCCAAAAACAGGCATTACCAAGAAATAGAAGAATGGAGAAAGATGTGTTGCCTGCTTCAAGTGGACAGAGCACTGAAGTCACTTTCAGAGAGGTGGCCACCCACTCAAGAAAAGAGTGTGGAGATTACTGGGTGAACGTGCCATACTCTTACAGGAATGTACTTTAGGGACAAGAATGAGGCTGAGCATGCTGTTAATTGAGTACAATCCTAAGCAGGTTAATTTAAGGTCATAGATGAAGAAGAACAGCTAGCTTTTCTTTTTCTTATGTATTTTTGAGCATGCTTATCTCATGGTCAAAGAATTTATGTTCAAGAAGTTAATATGGTAGAGAGAAACACCTCTGGGTTTGCTTATGTTCTATCCTAATGATGCCAGGTAGTTTCTTAATACACTAGTATAATAGTAGCAGAAATATTGTGGGAAAAACTAGCCCTTATATGGTTGGACTTAAGGTGCACTCCATGAGATGGAACCCATGCCTGACACTCCTTGAGCAGCTGTGGTGGTTTGAATGGGAATGGCCCCATAGACTCATGTGTTTGAATGTTTGGCCCATAGGGAGCAGCACTATTAGGACATTTGGCCTTGTTGGAGGAAGTTTGTCACTGTGTAGGTAGACTTTTTGGTCACCTATGCTCAAGCTATGCCCAGTGTAGCACACAGACCCTTCTGGTGCCTGTGGGTCAAGATCTAAACCTCTCAGCTCCTTCTCTAGCACCACGTCTGCCTGTGTGCTACCATGCTTCCCACCATGATGATAATGGACTAAATCTCTGAAACTGGAAGCCAGCCTCAATTAAATAATTTCCTTTGTAAGGATTACCTTGGTTATACTGTCTCTTAACAGCACATGAAGCCCTAACTAAGACAGTCGCCAAAAATAAACCTAAAAATAAAATTTTTCCTAACAACTTTCTGCTATAGCTGTAGATCCGTGTCTTGCTCGGCCATCATCAAACAACCTTCTTCTTGCAGCAGATGGGGATTAATACAGAGACCCACAACCGGACAATGTACAGAGAGTGAAAGACCTTGGAGCACTCAGTTCTAAATGAGATGTCTTTATGGAGCTCCTCTTCTCAGGGCTCAAAGAACTATGCTGAAGAGGAGGTAGGAAGATTTTAACAGTCAGAAAGGATGGCTGACACTAGGGGAAATGTCTTCCAGATACATCAGAGCTGTTGTATATCTAAAATTGCAGAGGCTGTGGCAGCATGAACAGGGCCTACACAGGTCCATGCAAGATGGGATTCCAGTGCTGAGAGAGGAAAGTAGACACGAGCCCTCATCCATAACCAAGTAGCTCTGTTAGGCAGATAACCCCCCTGTAAAGGAAAAATTAGGGTTCTTCAATGGAGTTGCACTAGCTATACAAGCTCTGTGCCCCCCAGTAGATGGCCAAAACAAAACTAACTCAAGGAGATTTTGTAGACTTTTGTTTCATATTGATTTGGTTGGGCATTTTTTAACCTCACTGGTCATTTGCCTGTATATTGCAGATTCCATTGCTATTCTTTTATACATTTTGTTTTGTGCATATTTATGTATATATTTCTTATGCGTTTTCTTCATTTTTTTGTTTTTTATTGTTTGTTTTCTAAGGGGAAAGAAAGGAGGTGTAAAAGTGAGTGTTTGGGGAGATGGGGAGGATCTGGGAGGAGATGAGAATGCATTATCAGAATGTATCATATGAAAAATGTATTTAAAATATGACAGCACAGCACTGGGCATGCTCTGTTTTCTCAAAGGACTTTCAAATGAAACAGAAAAAAAGTGAAATCTGAAGAGGCCTTGATACAGGACCCTCCTCGGAAGGTGCTCGGCTTGCTTAGTAACTGACATTTTCAGAAATTCTAAATTGCTTCCAGGTTTCAAAAAAAAATGCTATGCATACCTTCCTAACCAGATGTAGTGTGTCTCTCCAGCGTTTTAACATACATCATTGCAAAATCATGGCTTAAATTGTCACCTTTCCCTAGAAGGCTTACAAGTAGGACACACACACACACACACTTTTCACTGCTAAAACTGCTCACATCACCAAGGGCCTCACCTGACTTGCCCTGTACAAACCGCACCTTTCTTGCTTGCTGACTATTACAGCATTGTTGTCTGCCCACATACCTGTATCTTCAACTCACTGGACTGTGGGAATCCTGACAAGGACTAGGTTGAGTCATAAAAGACCGAGACCCACCCTGAAATCTGGGGGAAAATCTTGCTTTTCCTTCCATCTCTCTATCGATCATGTTCTCAAACCTGAGACAATTCAGGAGTTTAGGTGTTATGTTGACACTTGTTCCTTTAACCCCCACACTTCTTGATTCTAGAAATTTCTGTTACTGAGAGGTTGAGTGGTTCAAGCCTCTGGAACCCCCTGTTGGGCTACTTTTAAAGAAAACCTGTGCTCTTCTGAGCAGTCGGTTTGGAGTGGAGCCACCTACTCAATTTCAGCTGAAATTCCTGGTCTCCTGTTCATTGCCTTTGTCTGTTCAGTGTTTCCCAGCTGATTCTGCAGCCTACGATATGTCCTTAAATACAAAAGCCCTAAATATTATCCCTGCCTTCCATCCCTCCAAGACTCAAGGACAAATGGCATCCCCTAGCCTCGTTCTTCTTCTCCAGGAAAACTGGCTAGCTTTGAAACTCGGAGGTTAGTGTGAGGAACGTGCTTGCCTCATCGCTGCATGCAGTGTTTCTACGATGAGTTGCAGACAGATGAGAGAAGGATTTCAAAGACAGCTCGTCAGTGTCAGCAGCTGCTCCTAAGTCAACAGAGCAATGGTGTGTGTCCGGGCTGAAGAGAACAGAAGTTGCTTAAATTGTTTTTCATCCCCTCTGAAACCAATAAGTGCTACTCCACTGCCCAGCACAACTGAGTTCCTGAATGGAGCCCCAGTGTGGTGCCAAATCAATCCTTAATCCTGTCAAATGCTTATTCTATGAACTTCTCAGGACAGGCATAGAGCCAAATGGGGCGAGGTTAGGGGTCCTCTTCCCACTAGCCTGTGCACGGGGCCTCAATGAGCAAGCAGTCAGCAACTTCACTTTGCATCCAGAGACATCTCATGGTGAGAGTTAATACAGCCTCCAGCAACTGAATTTATGAGAAGATTCATGTTAAGACAGGGAGACAAGAATGGGGAGGTGTAAAGTTGATGAAAGGATGCATGGATGCATGGGTGGATACACGGATAGATGGATGGATGGATGGACCTATGGACCAGATGGATGGATGGATAGATGGATAGATGGATGGATGAATGGATGGATGGATGATGGATGGACGGATAGATGGATGGATGGATGACTTATTCAGTCACTAACAGTTATCCAGGACAGGATCCTGGGGAGCTGTTGATAAATAAGACAGAAAGGGTCAAAGTTCTCAGCCATCTCACTCTGGGAAAATACAGGTCTTGTGATATAAAGATCTTTGAAGACATACAACAAAGATACAAAAGTTCCCTTTTCCCAAGCATCTTACAAAATATAACTTTTCTTCCAGAATGCATATTCGGATCCAACACATTTGCACAGATAAGGGCCAGTTTCATGGGTAAAAGACTACTCTTAGAACAAAATAATTTTCTTTTCTCCTCTTTCTCCCTTTGTACAGCCTAGGTTCTCAACATTTACTCAGTATTTCACCCCCAAGTATCTCAGAGGTAACAGAATATTGCCTCAAGTCCAGTGTACTTGATGGTTTAAAAAACTAAGAGCTTAAGCAGGAGGTCAGATTAGAGGTTTGCTAGCTGGTTTAGCCAGTTCTCCATCACCATGACAAAACACATAAAACAATTTAGAAACAAGGAAAGGTCAGTTTTGTTCGTTTGGGACTGTCATGGCAAAGCAGAGCATCACAGAAGGATCACATAAGTAGAGCAAAGCTTCTCACTACATGGTGGTCAGGAAGCAGAGGAAAAGAAAAAAAAGCTAGGAAACCAATATAATTCTTGAATGCCCCCAGTGACCTGATTTGTCCATCATGGTCCTTTCCCCATTCCAATGCCACCCAAGAACACAGAGGCATTGGATCCCCTGGAGCTGGTGCTATTGGCTGTTTGCAACACTGGACTTAGATGCTGGGAACCAAACTCAGGTCCTCTGTGAGAGCAGCATGCATTCTGAGCAACTGAGCATTTCTGCAGTGCTTCTTCCCAATGAAGTACCTCATACACACAGAACACAGATGCCAAGTGTTCAGTTTGATGTCATCGATCTGTTACCAGAGCAATCCAGACAATAGTTCCAGCCTAGGAATTACTATCAGGCCCATTGCAGTCACTGTCCCCTTCCTTGAAGGCAGCCATCTTCTGTATTGCAACATCTTGAAGGTGTTACAACCCTAATAATGAACTACATATTTTTAAGTGTCACTACTAAGTGTAATTGTGGGATTAATAAACATCGAGCATTGTTCATATTGTGGGCATGAGTGTTTGGGTCTTTTATGTTGACAAGTAGTCTCCCAATGTAGTGACTTTCCTATAGCCTGCCTCGGTTTAGTTGGACCTATGTTGTGTTATTTTATACATCACCAGCAAGGATGGTGATCACTTCTCTCATCATTTAAACTTCCATAGTGTATTATATGTTATGCTTTAGTTTGCACCTCTTGAGGCTCCAGAAAGATAACACATTTATAAAATGTTTACAGTGGAGCCCAAGTGTGCTCTCCTCCCTCAAGGTTCTGTTAGACTAGAAAGGTAAAATCACTTTAAGGTTTGTGGCCTTAAGTTACTTGCTGCGGATTCCTCATGCTTTTTCCAAAGATGGCGGAAATTCCAAAGGGAGGCTCCATAAGACTCAGGAAATAAACAACTCTCAAGTCTCAGAATGTCCCTGAAACTTATTAGATGTACCATGCTCCTCCCTCCTCGACATTATATACATAGAAGGGACTGATGAGAAGGAGACTCTCCCATGTTGATCTGTTCTGCGATAATTCAGACAGCTTCAGAGGTCCAGCTTTCACGAGTTGTCACCATACAGCAGTGGGCATTTGCTGAAGTAGCTGCCTTTCATTCATTCTTGTTCTTGTAAGTCATCCCCTAAGGGAAAAAACAACCAACCAAAACCATAAAAACCAAATTCATTCACCATGTCGGGCTGTGGTAGCACTGTTATTCCTGTCTGTAGTTGGCTCTGTGTCTGATATGAGTAGACCTTTGTTCAAGTCTACATAGAAAGACACACACACACACACACACACACACACACACACACATACACACACACACATACACACACACACACATACACACACACACATACACACACACACACTAGTGCAATATGCTTTTATTGTTCTAGCCTTAGATCAAGTCTTTTAAAAAGATAGTAGATGTTTTGGCTTTCTAAGTAACTTTTAAGGATTTTATTCATTTTATTTCATATGTACGGGTGTATTTCCCAGATGTACATCTGTGAACCATGTGTGTAGTACCTATGGAGACCAGAAAAAGATGTTGGATACCCTGGAACTGGAGTAGCAGATGGTTGTGAGTCACAGTATGAATGCTGGGGACTGAACCCAGGTTCTCTAGAATATCAATCAGTGCTCTTAACCATTGAGCCTCCTCCTAGCCCCATATAAAATGCTTAATTATTATATCAATAATTACAAAACAGGCCTGTTCAGTTCTGACTAGTGTTTGAAGAGAATATTTATTTAGCAAAATGGAGTTTCTGATCTGTGAACATATTTTTAATTTTTCCATTTTTAGTTTTTTAAATGCACCTTGTCTTGATTTGCATTTCTCTGATGAAAGATGCTCTGCCATACAACAAAGATATTTGCTCAACTATGCTCATAGCATCCTTATTCATAATAGCCAGAATCTGGAAACAACCTATATGTCCTTTAACAGAAGAATGGATAAAAATCTGTGGTACATTTACACAATGGAATACTACTCAGCTACTAAAAACAAATCTTAAAATTTGCAGACAATTGGATGGAACTAAAAAATCATCATCTTGAATGAGGTAACCCAGACCCAGAAATAGACTCAAGGTATATACTCACTTATTACTGAATATTAGCACAACATAGATGTTCTCTGAGATTCTCCACTCAGTGAGGGATTGGGACAAATGCTGGAACTCACTGCTGGACTCCAGGTGATAGTGGTATGGAAGAATAGAGGGATGGAAGAACTCAGAGGGTTCAGGAGCTCTACAAGGAGACCATCAAGGCTTGCGGATCTGTACCCAGGGTGGCCTACACAAACTGTTATACCAACCAAGGACAATGCATGTAGTAAACTAGACCCCCTGTTCAGATCTAGCCAATGGACAGCACATTCTCCATGCTTGTGAAGATAGTGGGGACTGCCTCGGACATGAATTTTGGTGGCCCCAATTTGATCACTTCCCCTTGGTGGGGAGGGCCTAGTGGCACTCAGAGTAAGGGGAAACAGGCTATCTGGATGAGACCTGATAGGCTATGGTCATATGATGGCAGAGGAGGTCCCTTTCTGTCAGAGGTCTAGGGGAGAAGAATAGGGCAAAAGAGGGAGGGAGGGTGTGAAAGGAAAGATACAAGTGAGGGGTTAATAATTGGGATGTAATCTGAATAAATTATACTAAAAAAATCTGGAGAAAAAATGTACCTTGTCAATTTTATTTTATTAGAACCACTTCATGTATTGCTATTTATGTTTTCAATCATTTGCTATTAGTACATAAGAAAGTAGTTGATCTTGGCTGCTGTGCCTTTACACCAGAACCCTGAGATGGTCTGTTGGTTCTGGCTTATCCAGCAATCTCCATTTCTGGCTTTTCAGTTTACTTATCTTGATCTCAGCCCTGCTATTGGCTCCTTCATGGAAACCCTGGCTCCCTCTCCTTTCATGCCCTCATCAGGAAAGACCAGGCTGATCTCTAAACCACAAATAGCTGTTACCACTCCTTGCCTAATCTCCATGCCCTTTTAAGAGAAACAAGCACATCTGTTACAGGTAATTTGTTTTAGCCCAACCTCTGACCTTATCCTGATCACTTAATCACCCCAGAGCTCCCAGAAGCTAAAGTACGTAGTTTATAAGTCTCTGACTTTACTCAGAATAAGAGATACACTGGGAGGAGGCATTCCCCACACTATCTGTAGAATGATGGTAGGAAGCTGTCTTAAAATAACATGAGTTATAGAAGCAACAAATCAAAGATCATCTAATACTGAAAATATCCAGTTAGAAATGAAAGTGGGAGGAGGGGGAGATCCATTCACAAGAGTTGTAAAAACTATAAAATATCCATGAATAAATTTAGCAAGCATGATACTTATCTGAATAAAACTATAAAATTTTACTGAGGAGCATAAAGCATGATCTGAATTAATGGAGAGACGTATCAGGACCCTGAAAGAGATGACTTTATGTCATCAAATATCCACCCTGTCTAGATTCATGAAACCATTTACCAAATTTCTGTCAGAATTCCTGTGTCTTATATTTAACTTTTTCACTTCATATTTGACTAGTTTGGGTAGAATGGGACAGAGTAAGATAAGTAAGGAACAGATTTGGAATTTTGAACAAGAACAATGATGAGGCGAGCCTCACTATCCTTTCTGTGGAGACAGACTCTAAACCTGCTGCAGTCTAAGCAGCATGGACGTCAGGCTAGACAGACATCATGGTCGGAGGCCGCTGAACACGTAGAACTACATTCTTGAATACACGCAAACAGAATGTTTGGTATCAGCACCCTTTACCTCACATGAGACCATCCAGGAGCACTTAGCAAAAGGGTCTGGCACATAGTATCCACCTGGGATGACACAGAATGATACCCATTCTATGAACAGCAGATGAAATAAACTTCTACTGAATTTAACTCTTAGAGTAGTATGTGATAAAATACCCACTGAAGGGAAATGTTCTTAAGTTTTTATATTGGAGGAAATTTTCTAAACAAGTGTGGCCATTTGCCTATGTGTGTGTGTGTTCAACCAATTATACAACAAATTGATAAGACAGCTATTTAAGACAGATTAATACATTCATGCAGATAGCTTAGAAATGCCAAGGAAAAACACCAAGAACCTCAAATTTGGAACTATTTTTATAGAGACAACAACCGTGTGATATGGACCTCTCCATAAATTAACATGACCAAAAATCCTCTATTAACCAGCAAAGGCTGACATGGATTTTCCTGTGTGGTGGGGGGCATTATGTAAGGCTTTACTAGCAGAGGCTGACATGGGTTTTCTTGTGTGGTGGGGAGCACTATGTAAGGCTTCACCCTCATGTTCCTTAAATATCTTGATGCTACTCTTCCCAAGGATCTTCCAGTCCTTCATGTGAGGCTGATATCTGTAGGTTAAAAATAAGGAGTCATAAGTGAGGGGATGTCAAGGATAAAGAATGCTATTAATAATAATGTTTTTATCCCATTGGCTTTAAATTATTTATATGTTCATAAGGAGCCTGAGAAGTCTAGTTAGTGTGCTCAGGAGTAAGGAGGTATGCTTTTAGAGCATTGGCTGGAGAACTGTCACAACTTGATTCTTCACAGCAGTACAAACGAGTGAGCAAGAAAAGAAAAAGTAACAATGAGCTTAAACTTGTTAGTATACGGAAAAGCAAATTGGAACATCTTTGCTTATTCAACAGACCAGAAAAAAATTTAAAGTGTTAACATGAATTTTTGGCAAGGATGTAAAGGAAAGGTCTGCTTTTGTATTCTTTAGAAATGAGAAATACTGTAGACTTTTCTGAAAGCTGTATGATGATACATATATACATATATGTTACAATAAAAAACCCACGAGCAGCATGGGAGAATGGGGAAATGGAAGGATCCAGAGGGTCCTAGAAACCTACAAGAAGAAGATAATGATGGGCAGATCTGGGCCCAGGGGTCCTGCTCAAACTATGACACCAGCCAAGGACAGTACGTGCAGGAAACTTTGAACTCCTACCCAGATCTAGCCAATGGACAGAACATTCTCCACAGTTGAGTGGAAAATGAGGTCTGACCTTCACATGAACTCTAGTGCCCCATATTTGACCACATTCCCTGGATGGAGAGGCCTGGTGGCACTCAGCGGAAGGATAGCAGGCTACCAAGAAGAAACTTGACACCCTATGAGCATATACAGGAGGAAGAGGTCCCCCTCAGTCACAGTCATAGGGGATGGGAGTAAGGGGAAAATGGGAGGGAGGGAGGAATGGGAGGGTACAAAGGATGGGATAACAATTGAGATGTAATGTGAATGAATAAATTAATAAAATAAAAAAAGAAGCAAAAGAAGGAAAAAAGTACAAAAACAACAACAAAACAAAACAAAACCCACAAGCTTTGAACTTATAATCTTGCCACCAGGAAATGTATTCTTTTTTTAAATGAGTAAATAAAAATAAGTACTCAAAGATGGTATGGCAGCACATTTAAAATTACAAAAAGTTAGAAACTTCCAGAATTTCAACAACTAAAGAAAAAAGCTTTGTTCACAATCATTTTGCTGAAGGTATTTATCAGTGTAGGAGTACCTCGATAGAATTTTTGGGTCACTTATGTATACTATCATATCATCCATGAATAGTGATCGTTTGACTTCTTCCTTTCCAATTTATATCCTCTTGATCTCCTTTAATTGCCTTATTGCTTCAGCTAAAACTTCAAGTACTATATTGAAGAGATCCAGAGAGAGTGGACAGCCTTGTCTTGTCCCTGATTTCAGTGGAATTGATTTAAGTTTCTCTCCGTTTAGTTTGATGTTGGCTATAGACTTGTTGTATATTGCCTTTATTATGTTTAGGAATGTACCTTGTATCCCTGCTATCTCCAGGACTTTTAACATGAACGGGTGTTGGATTCTGTTGACTGCTTTTTCACCATCTAAGAAGATAATTATGTGTTTTTTTTCTTTCAGTTTGTTTATATGACAAATTACATTGATGGAAATTATATTTCTGTCTATTAAACCACCTCTGCATGCCTGGGATGAAGCCTATTGATCATAGTGAATGATATTTTGATGTGTTTTTGAATTCAGCTTGCAAGTACTTTATTGAATATTTTTTAATCAATATTCATAGGAAAATTTGGTCTGAAATTTTCTTTCCTTTTTGAGTTATTCTGTGTTTTAGGTATCAAGGCGATTGGGGCCTCATAGGATAAGCTTGGCAATATGCCTTCTGATTCTATTTTGTGGAATAATTTGAAGAGAATTGGTATTAGGTCTTCTCTGAAGGTCTGGTAGAGATCTGTGCTGAATCCATCTCGTCCTGGGCTTTTGTTCTTTGGGAGACTTTTCATGACTGCCTCTATTTTCTTAGGTGTTATAGGACTATTCAATTTGTTTGCCTGATCTTAATTCAAATTTGGTAATTTGTAGCTATCAATAAAATTATGTATTTCATTTAGATTTTCAGTTTTTGTGTAGGCTTTTGAAGTAAGCCCCAATGATTCTTTGGATTTCCTTGGTGTCTATTGTTATGTCTCCCTTTTCATTTCTGATTTTTTTAATTTGAATACTCTCCCTCTGCCTTTTAGTTAGTTTGGCTAAGGATTTGTCTATCTTGTTGATTTTCTCAAAGAATCAACTTTTGGTTTTGTTGATTCTTTGAGTTGTTTTCATTGTTTCTAATGTATTGATTTCAGCATTGAGTTTGATGATTTCCAACCACCTACTCCTCTTGGGTGTGTCTGCTTCTTTTTGTTCTAGAGCTTTCAGGTGTGCTGTTAAGTTGCTAGCTTGGGATCTCTTCTGTTTCTTTATAATGGTACTTAGTGCTATTAACTTTCCTTTTAGCAGCAAACCTTCTCTGTCATCTTCTCATTTGGGAAGCTGCTAACCTGCACTCCCTGTATACTCAGGTAATTAATCTTATTCTTTTTCATGTCTCTGATGTGGTTGAAGACCAGATAGTTTAGTTTTACAATTAAGCTTAATTATTTATGGGTTAAGATGTCTTTAGGTTTAGATAGATGTTTTAAGTTGATAATGATGAGATATGATAGATATTAATTTACAATCAGAATTTTAGACTCACCAAGATAGGAAAGATGTTTTCTTCAACGCTATTTGCCAAATACAAATAGCCAAAACACTATGAATGTAATATATATATATTTTTATATATATATATTATATATATATATATATATATATATACATATATATATATAATTCATGATTGTTTTGTGTTTCTTCTTGCTGTAGGTAGTTTATTATATATATGTGCAATATATATATATATAAAATCTTCTCACTTTGCTAGAACCTAGTGGTAGAATAGTGATCTGGACAGATGGAATTGTGTTTTCTGGTAGCTTGAAGCAAGTAAGTGGCCCAATGCAACAGCATGATAAATGTTACCATATAAATGTATATGAATTATTTTATAAAAATTACTTTTAAAATTGTAAACAAAAGTTTTAAAACACATCAGAGTACATCTATCTGTAAACTACTCTTCAGCCATAAAGAAGAATGGACTAGGTTTACTTGGGGCATGATGCTGTCTCTTGAGACAAGATTTTTTCGGTAGTGCAGGCAGCCTTATTTATAACAGTGGACTGGATTATGGATGTTATGGGTGTATGGGTGTTAGCCATCAAGCCCATCTTGGACTAGGTTTATATATGTCATTATAGAGATATGCTTACAGTGAGAAGAGAAAGGGACAAAACTCATGGTGCTATTTTGTGAAATAGGTGATGCTGTATAAGTTTAGCTTCTGTGCCTGGATAGGGGAAGGATAGTTCTAGGAGGTGAGGTAGCCATAGGTGTCAGGAAACAGCAAGCCCAAGGATTGTAGAAGATGAGAATGGCCCTTTCTAAGCACAAATCCAAGTTGTCAACCACTTATATACTGAGATAATATATATATATATATATATATATATATATATATATATATATAGAGAGAGAGAGAGAGAGAGAGAGAGAGAGCATATATATATATATAGAGAGCATATATATATATATATATATATATATATATATATAATATCTTGTCACTTTGCTAAAACCTAGTGGTAGAGTAGCGATCTGGACAGATGGAATTGTTTTTCCTGGTAGCTTGAAGCATAATGTAAGCAAGTAAGTGGCCCAATGCAACAGCATGATAAATGTTACCATGGGAGAGTTACGTGGGAATCACAGTGTCCCTGTCTTTGTAGACAAGGGGTAAACATTCATGTTCATCCTCTGACTCAGTCTGGCTAGATGCATGGCCTTGTCCAGGATGCATAGCAATTGTTAAATTCAGTTCCCCATCTTTAACTTGTACTACTAACAAGCTCTGAATTTACATGGTTGTAGTAAGACCTGAATGAAACAAGGGCTGTCATCTCAGAATCTGGAGGACAGTGGCAGATCAGTGAAAGACATTCTTGGCTCCTTTTCTTTCAATCACTGTTCCATGCCCACTTTGCATGTCACTCTCACAGTTTTAATCTCTGCTAGCAAGCAGTTTCAGCCAACAGGTGCATCCAAATGGATTGTGTGTGTCCTTTCTAGGGCTGAGAGCCTTGTCTAGGGCATGAAAATGTTCAGAATGGCCCGAGGTGCCCAGTGATATTTAGCACGAGAATGCCAGTAGCATCCACATCTGGAGATCTTTGAGAGTCATACAGATGTGCTCTTGGCTGTATGCATCTTGTTTTTAGATATGAATAGACATTTCTGAAGAGGTTTATTAAGAACTGGAGTGAAATTCTGTTTTTATAACATCCACTTCCCCCCTTACTGTAACAGTGCCTCTGTGTGTGTGTGTGTGTGTGTGTGTGTGAGAGAGAGAGAGAGAGAGAGAGAGAGAGAGAGAGAGAGAGAGAGAGAGAGAGAGAGAGAGAGAGAGAGATCAAGAGCCAATGCCAGGTGTCTTCTTCTGCACACTTTACTTTTGAGACAGTTCTCACTGAATGTATTATTCACTGATTGAGATAGATTGGTCAGTGAGATCCAATGATTGAGATAGATTGGTCAGTGAGATCCAATGATTGTCTGAAAGTTACGGATGTGTACTAAAACATGTAGCTTTTGACAGGGATGCTGAGATGAGTCTCAGGCACTTATACTTGTGTGGCAAATAATTTACAAACTGAGCCAATTTCCCCATCCTTTTTAATTTAATGTTGCTCTATCTATCTATCTATCTATCTGTCTATCTATCTATCTATGCAGAGGGACTTCCCCCCAAAACCAATTTCATGTGTTGATTACAGGCCTACATATGGCACTGGCAGAATGTTTACTCAGTGTAGCCAGCCTTGGGATTTGATCTATGATGGTGAAATGCCAACAGATCCCTGTCCTGCAACACTGCTGAACCTGCCACCAAAGATCCTGCTCGTGAGATGAGTGCCTTCTGAAGCTTACACACTAAATATCACAGCATTCTAACATTTTCATCCATCCTGATTTGAAAATAAGCTGTCCATATTCTAAATGATGCATCTCTGTGAGACAGAGTCTCCATCCAAAGCCAGCAAAGTAAAATGTACCAAGAGAACTGCTGAGTATTTCAAACCAGCCACCAGAATAATGACCTTTCCCCAGCTGCTCTAACAGGAACAACACAATGCTAATACTTCATGTTCAGAGCACAGTGCTCTAGATCTGAAACCCCTCCCACATGCTAACAACGACAATGACCTTCTGGGGCTGTTTGTGGTGAAGTTTAGGTAGAGTACTTCACCCAGAGGATGGATATGGAAGTCTCTTTCAAGAGAAAAGTTCACCACAAAAAGTATCCACTGAGCACCTAGGCTACAGACCTAACTTGTTTGTCCTAAGTTGGATTCGAAGTCACCGTCAATCCCGTCCCCTCACTTACTCCCCCTTCTCTCCCACCCTCTAGAAACCCACTCTTTTGCCTCCTTTCCCCGAATTCTGTTTTCTGTATCTGAGGGTCCTGCCTTTTTTGTTTATCTCTTATTCTCTCCATTCACTATACACCTTGCTTTACCAACAAAGAAACCAAAAAACAAAAGAAAACAAAAAACAGCACACACACACACACACACACACACACACACACACACACACACACACCCCTTTTCTCCTCATCGTCATCTCCTTTCTTTTTATTATGGACTAAGAGAAAACAAAGTTACGACTATCATAAAGATTAGACAATTACATGTTTAAGATTCAAATTTTACCCAAGCTACAGTGCACTCTTAATCAATAGGAAATACCTTCTCTCTTGATCTCTTTCTGTCAAGCCTACCCTCAAGTTTTCAAGCCAGCCCCTTCCTTAAGTAGGTTTCCTGCATCCACACTCTGTGTCTACCCCCACCTACTGCTGTCAGTGCTGTATCACCACCTCCTTCATCCCCACTGCTCCTAGGCAGCTGCTTTTATTCAAACCTGAACCGCCCCTTCCCTGGCTCTGTATTGTTCTCCTTTCATTTGAGAGGCATCCTGCTAGTTGCTACGTTGTTAAAATGATTGACTACATATCAAAAGGGAAGAGTCCCATCTCACAAACTTCAGAAATTCCCTCTACAATGGCATATTTGCTCTGTGCACATTTTAATTACCATTGTCAAAGGATTATTTGGGATGTCATAGGCAGCATGTCTAGGTAGAACGTGGCTCACGCCCATGGTTCTCTGTCCGAGGTACTGACCAGAACCAAGGGAACATCTTCGCTTAATTCCCTTTGACAGGGTGGACAGGAGATCCTCCTTTAAAGATGCACTCGACAGACTGCCACATAGCATCTGACGCTGGAGCTTTTGAGTCGCATTGCCTGGGATTCATGCCTCACTCATCACGCCACTTAGCTCTGGAGTTTTTCTGCTTATTTGCTCCCGTTTCAAGCTCTCAAAGGCCTTCCTGTAGCTGCATGATGTCCTGACAAAGAGCATGGCTTCTGAGGCCATGCTCTCTCCATCACTAACAATTGCTGTGACCCTGCAGAAATTACTTAACCTCCCCGTGCCTCAGGAAGATGAGAATAATAACATGCCTCCTCCATGGGCTCTGTGTGGGTTAAGTGAATTAATATATGCAAAAAATGCTTAGAAAAGTGTCCATCAAATATGAAGATCCACGAGTTAGTCTTTGGACTGGTTTAATTCTAGATAAAATGGAACAAATTTATCTCACCAGGTTACTATAGTGGAATTATATCTGAACTCTATAATAATAGCTTCTAAAGATACCATTCATTGTGTGGCAGACATTGTGCTAGGCACTGTGATATGTAGACACAGATAAAACTGTGTTGCCCAAGTAAAAAATAGAATATATGTGATTATTTCCTCATATTTCAGGTGAGAAAGCAAGACACTGAAGGCTTGAGATGCTATTTTACATTTTGAACTCTTAAACATTTAAGTAGGAAGGTTACTTTTAAATACATGGAGAGGAATAAAACTCATCTTAAAGTATGTCTTCATGAAAAAAAAACCTGTTCCAACCCAAAGGGGAACTTTTAGCCTCAGGCACAGTTGGGCCGTATGATTCAGCTATGTTGTCTGCCTATTTCTCTCACCTTTTCTCTATCAGACTTGCACAAAACAGACTCTCTTCACACTGTGGCAAAATAAGAGAAAATGTTATTTATCGCTTTCTTTTTTATAATTTCTTAATCCCTTGTGTATTTTCCCCTCATTCACATGCTTAGTCAAAGCTGTTTTTCTTTTTTTCTTTTTATGTATTTATGTATTATGTATTTTTGTGTATGTGCATGTATGTTTCGTGGGGGTAAAGTTCATGTATGCGTATGAGCACATGCAAACAAGAAAACATGTACATGTACACTCTTGAGTGTGGAGGGCAGAGGAAAACAGCAGGTGTCACTCCTTTCAGGTGCTCTACCCACCTTGTCTTTTTTTTTTTTGAGACAGAGTCCCACAATATAGTATGTAGTTCTGGCTGCTTGTCCTGAAGCTCACTGTGTAGATCAGGCTGGCTGCAAACTCAGAGAGATCTATCTGCCTCTGACTCCCAAATGCTGAGATTAAAGACATGTACCACCACCGCACTTTGCTTCCACAGTGTCTTCTGAGAAAGCTGGGGTGGCTGGCCTGAAATCTCAGATATCTGCCTATCTCTGCTTCCCCAACCCTGGAATCACAATCACACCACCACCGCATATTTTTAATGTGGGTTCTGGGTGTTGAAATCGAGTCCTCGTGCTTACCAGGTAAACACATTGCTGTCTGAGGCATCGCCCCAGCCCAGAAGCTGTTTTTCCATGCAGCTATTTGCCTTGTAGCTGAGCCAGTTTCATTCTTGTGATTTCATTTAATTCATAACAATACTGTTTGGGTTCTCAATTTGTGCTGAACTCTGCAATAGCTTTTCATTCCATTCTGTTGTATTTATTATCTCAACTTTGAGTCTAATATCATTGGAATCTTGTTCTAATTAGTGCGATTCGCAGCTGGATGTATTTCTCACAGTTCTGTGAGGCTTTCTTTCCAACAAGCTGTTCGCCTGTTTTGTGTGGCGTCTCTTTCTTACTACTTAATTGAATCAGGAACTTTTCAGGGATGAAGGCATTCATGAGAACTCTGTTCATGTTGATCACAGATATCATCTCCATGCCTTTTTCTCTAAGCATTATTCATCTCTGCGTGTTTAGATATGCATATATGTGAATGTGTATGTGAGTATGTGAGTATGTGTTGCACCTTTTAGATATGCATATACATGAATGTGCGTGTATGTGTGTGTGTGTGTGTGTGTGTGTGTGTGTGTGTGTGTGTGTGTGTATTGTCCCTTTAACACTTTGTATTCTCTAGCACTCATGTCTCACTGGTGAGCACCTGTGGGGATACAATGGCTTTGCTCTGTCCTGTACTCTCACTGTGAGGTGCTGCTCGATATAAGCCCCAAACAACAGAATCCATGCATTACAGACTGAAACCTCCAAAAAAAAAAAGGAAGAGGGAGAAAGTAACCCAAGTAAGCTGTTCATCCCTGTAACTGACTTATCTCAGGCACTTCATCACAAGGACAGCTGACAGAACATAGCCAGATCCACCCTCAGACATCAGGTGTGTGGTGGTGCACAGGGAAAGCTCAGCTGCACAGAGCTGGCTTGCTCAGACTTTGTCTCCTAACCTGAAGCCTCTTCTCAGTCTCTCATCCCCTTCTCCTCCTGTTTGTTCTCTCTTACATTAAATGTCCAAAATATCCAAATTTCTCCTCTTAGTTGAAGGTACATTTCAATGACTGGAGAAAATTAATTCGCACTGCGGATTTTAGACCTAATTAGGTCCAAGGGCTTTAAAAAAAAATAGAGACAGTATTGTTGATTCTATTGTCTCTTGCAAAGTTGTGTTCAAATAACAGCCAAGATTTAAAGCTGTTCTATAATTTCCTGTAGGTAGTGCCCCAGAATGTGCTGAAAGCATCTTACTGGCTGCCCTCTCTACATGCCTAGGGCTCTTCTCAACTCTTCCAGGCTCAGAAACTCTGCTGTGTTTTCATGGGATGTCCTTTATTGTGTCGGTGTCATCACTTTGAGCTAATAATGTTACACTGGGCCACTTTCATGGCACAGTTGCTTTTAGCAGTGACATTTTATCACTGTTCTTATTAATTTCATGGGCTTTATGGAAAATGCAGGTCTGAGATTCAACTCATGTGTGTTTTCCCCACACAGAAGCACCACTAACTCCCTTTGTGAAACAAAACTCATGTTCTGAGAGTTCGGCTATTTAAACAGTTCTCTGTAATTTGATCACAGAACACAGAATCTGCCCCCCTAATTCTGCTCCTCAAGAATGCTCCCAATGGCCTGTACCCCTACTTTCCATCTCTGTTAAACTGGACCAGAGAAATAGGCTGAAGCTACAGTGTGGAGCAGGAAGGCTGGACTAGCCAGCGGGGCTTCTGATGAGAGTGCATGTGTGGGTGCAGAGACAGAAGGTTTTATTGTTCCATTCAGGGTCTCCTGCTGGCTAAACAGTCTGTGAAATGTTGGAACAAAAGGGGAAAGGAGGTAAGAAAGACAAAAGCTTTGGCTATGTGGACCTTCTGGTCTGCTGAGGGAGTGACAGAGCTCCAGTAAACCATAAAAATGAGCACATTTTTACTTACCAGAAACTCTGTGTGTTGGGTGCTGGGTATCAAACTCAAGGTCTTGCATATGCTAAGCCTGCATTTTACCACTGAGCTAAACCCTAGTTTTCAATCATCACAAGTCCTGTGGAGACATCAAGCAAGATGTGTGCCTAAGTGGGGCCGAGAGGTTCTCTACATCACAAGGACAGGGGTGGGGTCACTGAGGGTGGTATTGCAGATGCAAAGGATGAGTGTTGCAAAGAGCGAAAAAGAGAAAGGCACGGGGGGGGGGGGGGGGGGCCAGGAACAAGCAGTTTAGGATATAATGTCTTGAATTATAAAGCACTCTGAAGAGGTACAAGATCTGAACTGAGACCAAGGGGACTGCTCTATCGAGATTAAAAAAGAAAGCTAGCAAGAGAGGATGTCTCTGGGTGGTCAGCAGAGGCCAGTTTGTGCAAAATGAATGTGCCATTTTCACTGGTCCTGGTTGAATATCAGGCATACTAGTGGCTTCCTGAAGGAGAGATGGGTTTCCTCTAAATAACATTTTAGATGCTACAGGCAATGGTATTGACATTAAATGACCGTTCTATTGTGTCCCAGGGGTAGCATCTGCATAACACTCAGTGGAGAGGCGCCCATGTATTTATGTATTATAAAATGCTCAAGGATGAGAAGTGCTAGGGAAAGGCAGCTGATGGCTACTCTGAAGTGTGGCAGCCCACCCAGCTCTGTCTGAGATTCCCCCGACTGTTTCTGCCTTCTGTCTGAACACTGGGTAAGAATCTTCTTTTCATTTCCCCGGTTACATCTCACTTGCCTGTATCTTCCTACTTTGCTGGATGAATGTAAAGGTTAATTCTGCATCTGTAACTTTGGGACAGGTTTCTTCCTGGCTGCCAACCTCCCTGATGATTCGTCTCGGCTGTTGTGTAATAGAGTGTCACTTCTTCCCACTCTCTCTTTGAAACAGCCTATTTAAAGAAAGATGATTTGGGGTTAGAGTCAATAAAATCAGGTGCGAAGCAATTCCTCAGAGTGTTTGGTCCTCAGCAGATGGGCTGTGGAGCTGGGAGGCCATTTTTGCTGACAAATGTGTGCTTGTCGGCTGTGCAAACCAGGGGGTACTCTACCTCTGCATGTAGAATAGCCCGTGCATTACATAAAGAGCTTTCTTGTATGGTTCTCATGGAGCTCCTTCCTTTAGACCCTCCTAGAGGGAATGCAGGCCCCATGCACTGCAAGCTGTATTTGAAAGACTCACTCAGCTTTCTGAGTCTCATGCTCCCCAGCTGTGAGCAGACACATCTTCCTACTCAGTGCTGATCAGAAGTTACCGAGCCCATCTTTGTGACTCCCCTCCCTCCCACCATCTCACCTTTATCCTTTCCTGTACCCTTTATCAGTCACTTGTATCTGACACTATGGTCTAGTCAGAGACACACACACTGGAGATGGACCACTCAGATGACAGTGTCGATAGGGTGTTTGGCTTGCTCTGCAGACTTGGAGAGCTCACTCCTATATGGATGGTATGGCTTTATGAATGTAGTTTGGGTTGTTTTGTTTGTTTGGTTGGTTGGTTTTTTTTGTAATTTTTCCTGCCTTTTTCTGGGAATCCAAGATCAGATAGCCACACTGGTTTGATTACTCAGGAGCATCTGTTTGTCACTGAAAGATAATAAGAGGGGGGAGCAAGCATGAGCTGAGAGGACAGAGAAGGAGGAGTGACCTTGCTTTATAGCAACCCCTCTTCAGTAGTGGTTAATTTAGCCCCTGAGAGAGCTATATTCCCTGGAAGCCCTAACACCATGACCCAAACACCTTCTGTTAGGCCTCCCTGTTCATCAAGCAAAATCTCGATATGGGTTTCGGTGGGTAAAAACCACACTGAAACAATAGCAAACTTCACCTCTGAACGTTGCTGAAGGCTGCTAGCATTTGCGAAGCCGAAAGGTCTTTGATTCACACTCTTGTGACTGCCTTGGAACAAAGCAAGGGTAAGTTGGTATCAGTTAAACATGGAGTTTCACAACATAAGCATGCTTTCCAAGACCTTCACTTCCAATAGAGCATACCATGTTGGGAGGGCTACTGAAGAAGCCATGAGGAGTTAGTAAGGTGCCATGTCATATACCTATGTATGCCATATCATAATCCTTTCAAAGTGTTTGATGATATCAGGTGAAACAGACATATCACTGCTATCTGTGCATTAATAGAGAAATGAGGACAGTGAGGAAGTGAAAAGATACTACCATGCCAACAGCAGAAACTTTCCATGGGTGTTTTAGGCATCATACATGTTCTGATTGCTATTCCCTGTGCTGGTTATATCTACACACTTTATGGAACAATGTAATCTGAAGCATCCTGCCACAAACAAATATCTTAAAGCACCATATTTTAATTTAGAATTTTACATTCTATACAATAAGTCATATGTATTCTACCATATTAAAAAGAAATTCACTTTACTAATAAAAGCATTATTTTAACTACTGATCTGACAAAAGCAGAACTCTGAATCCAAGTAATTCTATTCTCTGTTGCTGATGAATGACATAACTTAAGTTTGCAACTTTAGACTCATCATACTGAGCAGGTATGCAAAGGCTCCCCTGTACATCGCTCTAAAAAAAAAACCAAAAACCAAAAACAATTCAGAAAACATGAGCATGTGTATGTAGACATGAGCTAAAAGAGAAAAAGTTCTTTCACATCTTTCCAGTAAAACTGACTATAAAAGGAAAATCCATTTTTATTTTGTAGCTCCTCACCTCCTTCATAGTGACTGTGTTCCTGGTGATACAAATACAAATGTGAGGAATAGAGTTGGATTCATCAAGATTCTTAGAATGCAGTGTGTCCTGGGCATCACATCCTCCCTCCTGCTTTCCTGGAGACAGGGCTCAAATATCCTCTCCAACTCAGCACTGGTAGGATGTGTTTCTAGGCTGTCAGTCCAGAAATAGTAAATGAATCACAGTGGGGGTAATATGTGGAAGTGGAAGGCCTTAAGATACTGGATGTAAAAATAGCTCTATAGGACATGGAAGAGGACCAATGACTTGGACTGTGCTACAGTTAATCAGGCTTAACACTCCATCCTGTGCACAGTGAGCATGTGTCCCAGCTTTCTTTAGAAAATATGGACCATTTAAATGTACCTGGACCGATCTATCCTGACTGTGTGTGTGTATGTGTGTGCATTTGTTTATATGTTTGTATATGTATTTGTGTGTTTCTTTCGTGTGTGTGTGTGTGTGTGTGTGTGTGTGTGTGTGTGTGTGTGTTAATAAGAATACAGATGGGCAGAGAAGGAATTACTATTGAGATGCTATTGGCAATGGAAAGCTGTTGGTGGAGAGACAGTCAGGGTTCTTCAGGGATGTGGACCCTGAGAGGCTATCTGTGCTCCAGTAGATGGTCCTACATTCCTGAGGACAGCAGATTGGCTCAGTGAGCTTTAAAGAGTACTGAGAACTGGGAGAAAAAAGTGATGGTGGTTGGGGGAAGGAAGGAATAGAATGCGAGGGAATGGGGGAGTTGGTTTAATCGAAATACATTAATAATATATGACATTTTCAAACTCTAGCTATAGGGGATCTGACACCCTCTTCTGGGCTTCATAGGCATCTGCACCCACACTCTCACATCTTTGGAAACCCCCCAACATGTACATATAATTAAAAATAAAATGTAAATCTTAAACATTTCTTTTTGTGTAAAGCATACTCTTATGATTTATAAAAAGCTAGTTGCCTTCTTTTCTCCAGCATATGTTTTGTGTGTGCTTGAAAAATATTAAGTGGCTAAAGTTACATGTGGCTCATGTTTGGTTTTGGCTCATGTGGGTCTTCGATTTTGTTTTATTGGTCTACATGTCTATTTTTCTGCCAATACTTTGTTTTTATTACTATGGCTCTGCCATACATCTTAAGATCCTTCTGGTATTTTTCTTTTTGCTCAGGACTCTTCTTTCTAAATAGGGTCTCTTGTGGTTTCATATGAATTTTAGCATAATTTTTTAATGTAAAGAATGAGATGTGGATTCTGATTCGGATTGCATTGAATCTATGAATAACTTTTGGTAGGAACAGCATGTTAACACTAACTGTGCAGTTGTGCCATACATAACTTGGCAGTAACCAATAACTCTCTAATTGGACTTAAGACCCTCTCAACAAAAGACATACCAAGTTTCGTATTGGAAACCTAGCTAAGTGATAAATACTAGTGAAGTCATGATTACTGTTGGAGACCCCACAACCATCCATTTACTAAGTCAGCAGAATCCCTAACAACAACCTGCAAACCTTTGTCTTTATACCCACAGAGAAGTGTAGTCTTCTCTTAGCAACAGACAGAGAACACCATAGAAAACTACAAACAATCAAAATACAGAGTTGTGGAGACATTTGCAAAACACTAAGCACCGAAGGTCCAGGGAACATTGAGGAAGAGGAGTCAGAAAGACTGTAAGAGCAGGAGGACCAGGCAGTTTGTTGTGAGGTTGTGTCTCTTTGTCATGTCAACAGCTACAGCCATAAAGTCTCACCAGCATCACTGCTCACACTTGGGCTTAACAAAGATCAGTCCAGACTGAAAGGAGAAATGCTTAGGAGGCCTCAACACCGCACAAAGAACTGCAGACACCCGAGAAAGCTGGGAGTGGGAGAGCTAGCCTCCTTCATAGCAGAGCACTGCAATTGGTTACCCAGTGCCAAGGGTCAGCCCTGTAAACATACAAACCAGTGACACTATACAGACTGAGGGGGTTAAATATAGGAATATATATGTATATACAAATACATATACGCATATAATAAGGAGGGCATAAATTCTAAGGAGAGCATGGAGGAATATATGGGACAATTGGAAGCGAGGACAAGGGAAAAGTGTTGTAATATTTTAACTAAAAAAAATTAGTAAAAGAAAAAGTTGAGAGTAACATCAGTGCAGAATCTAAGCATCAGCTACCCGCGGTGGAGACTGGAGAGGCAGCTCAGAGGGTGCAGATGTGATGTACAGGAGGATAGAGCATCAAGTTGTAGCCACAGCATGAGGAGCATAGCCAATATCTATCGCACTGCAACAGGAAATCTGCCAAGAGGCTAGATTTTAAGATACCTATATAATATTGTTGGGGTTGTTGGTTTACTTGAACTTTAGTGATCATTTAATTATGCAAACATATGTTCACTGAAACATCATCTCACGTGCTGAAGTCCATATTGTGAAAAACAAATTTAAACTTAAAGAAAAAAAATCGGTGTTTTTTATGAAAAGGGAAAGAAAAATACAGCGACTGAATGTTTTGAGATGACAGAGGGCTGAGATGACAAGTAGAGGACTCCATTGGCTTGGCGAAGTTGTTCTGCACAGGGAAGTGGATGTACAGCACAGGGAAGTGTGGGAACTAAACAACCAAGGAAACAGATGGCTGTGCATAGAGATCAGCATTTCCACGTTGGGAATGGAGAACTTACAGATCAACAAAGTAAGGAGACCTTGATTGATCCGTGTGGATGTAAAGTTGGAAACATACGTAAATAGTTCATGTGATATTGATACAAAAGTAAGCATGGAACATCTTATAATATCATAAAGCAACATTTTTTTTAAATCTCTAAAAATATGTCAAAGGAGCCCACTAACTAGCTGAAAACTCTCCAGTGAGTGAGCGTGGACAGTTTAAAGCCACAAAATAAATTAATATAGATTATAATAAAATATTAAATAGTATTCATAGTGTATACTGTGATACACATGACTGAAAAAATTAACAAGTCAGAGGTTAAAAACAAGCAAATCTTTCATGTGAAGGAATCCCAAATAAATCATGTACATTTTCTACTCCTAAGATGTTTGTGGTAGCATAGCTCTCCACTCCTGAACTGTGGGCTGTAACCCCCATTCAAAGACTTCTTTCTAGATTCTACAGGACCGTGAGACTCTCAGGGGCATCTGGTCCCCACTGAGTGCCATTTTGATTTGTGTTGAAACCATCTCATGTAGACTGGTCTCGTCTTAAGGTCACTACTCAGCCAAGGACAGCCTTGGATTCCTGAGCCCCCTGGATCCAAGTGTTGAGATTACAGGCAGGCATCACGATGCCCAGCTCGGCTACTTTAACTCTAAAAGCAGAAACCTTTTGTCCAATCCCCACAGCAAAGCAGGAGTGATTTTCTCACTAGTTTTCTAACCATGGATAACTGAGCATTTTGGGTTACCTTTCATATCTCACTCACACTTGCACTTCAGCCCATGGGTCAGAACTAGTCATACTGGCCAAGCTGTAAGGACTTAAAAAGCAAATGGGGTTTTGAATTCCCACAACACACTCACACTCACTTAGCTCTCTTCCCCAAGTCATTCTCCTCTTCTATTTACATATTACTGCCCAGAGGTCTTCAGGCCTCCGAGATGCTCACTCCGCACACTCTCTGGGGAGCATCTCCCTCCTTTTCTTTTCAATATCATTGAGCTCAGTTAGCTGTAAAATTGAAGATCGGTATTCTCTGCTGCTTTCCCAAGCTCCGTATCCTAATTTCTAATTTTCTACCTATTCTATCTGAATTTCCTGTGAGTGCTCTACAGTCGTACATTTCAAACAAAGCCATCTTCTTCAGCAAATCTTTGTTCTTGTCCTTGATGCTCATCCCCTTTAAGGAAAGCACTCTCCTGGGCATCTGGATCGTGGCTGACACACTCCTTATACTAACTCTGATGCGGTGTTACTGGAAACTTCTCAAAGCAGCTGTCATCTTTGTAGCACGTTTGTGTCTAGTTACATGTTAAAACAAGTGTCACACACTGAAAAGTATACCAGGCAAACCCGGCCTTTTCCAGGTTATCCTCAGCAAATCATCAAATGGATGTTGTGACACACACACACACACACACACACACACACACACACACACACACACAATTTGTAGAAAAAGTAATCACAGACAATAGAAAGCAGGGGTTTTTTTTTCCCAGAAAGTATTCGGTTACAAATTACCTTCCCTGGCCACTAATTCTAAACCCTATTATTTCTTAGTACTAGATATGCAGCACGCATGACAATATGCTTTACACACAAAGTGGTACCTTGCTTTTGCCACTTAATGCTTTAGTTTATAAAAACTGATATTTATGTTTAAATAATAAATATACATATGTACTATTGTGTGTATATATATGTGCATACATTTATACGTGTATGTGTGTGTGTGTGTGTGTGTGTGTGTGTGTGTGTGTGTGTGTGAATTGTTGTTTTTCTGTTGCTGTGATGAAACACCAGGGTTAAGGTAACTTACAGAAGAGTTTATTTTGGTTTTTGGTTCCTGAGATTCGAGTCCATCACAGCATGGAGGCATGGCAGCAGCAGGCACAATGACCAGAACAGGAGGCTGAGAGCTGTGATCATTAGCTACACACACAAAACAGAGAGACCAAATTGAAATTAGGCAAGGGCCTCACCCCAATGATAAACCATTATTTAAATTTTTTCCTACTAGAGAACATTTAAAGTGTTTCTAAATTTTGGTGCTGTGAATAATAGTCCTGTATGGATATCTCTCTCTACATGGTGGCAGGGGAAAGACAAAACTATGTACAAGTATAAATTAAGCTTTAGAATAAAATTTCTAAAAATTAAACCATAACATAAAATTATATTTATTGATTGTTTTTATAAACACTTTCTAATTATTTTGTGAAACTGTATCAATTTATTCATCTACAAACACTATATTATGGTATCTTTCCCTTCATTTTTAAAATATATTTTTATTTTATATATATATATATATAATTATATTATTACACATATATAAAAAATACATACAGCAAGAAGAACCACAAAGCAAGAAGGAATTGTATTAATGTTACAGTCATAGTGTTTTGGCTATTTGTTTTTTTTCTTTTATTTATTAATTTATTCTTGTTACATCTCAATGGTTATCCCATCCCTTGTATCCTCCCATTCTTCCCTCCCTCCCATTTTCCCCTTATTCCCCTCTCCCCTATGACTGTTCCTGAGGGGAATTACCTCCCCCTGTATATGCTCATAGGGTATCAAGTCTCTTCTTGGTAACCTGCTGTTTGTATTTGGCAACCTTGAAGCAACAGCTTTCCTATATTGGTGAATCTAAAGTTCTCAATGGAAAAGAATATCTAACATACCTCATCTCTATCAACTTGAAACATCTACCTAGATCTAAAAACATTTTAACCCCTAAAGAACTAAATTTAATTGTAAAACAGTTTTTCTATATTTTTGATTAATTTTAAAGTTAGCATTCTCAGTACTGGGTCTCAGTGTAAGGTATTCACATATATATGAACTGTTCTCTTTTTTTTTTTTTTACATTTATTGAATGTCTATGATTTACATATCACACATGAAACTCTCTCTCCTCACTCCAGTAAAATAAAACAAATAGACAAACGAAAAGTCTTGTCAAATGTTCATTGCTACGAGTCATGGGTCTGGTTGGAGGCCTACACTATCGTTACTGGATCCTCACTGGGGCTGCTGTCAGATATCCCGTTGTTGCCGTGTGTCAAGGAGATTCTTAATCTTTGAATCTGCAGGTCCGGCCCCTTCACGTGTACCAGGAGGTCATAGATGGGGTAGATATTGGGATGAAGTCGATTCAGAGCCCTGGATCAGGGCCCACTCCCTTGCCCTGAGGGAAGAGCCTGCTCTCCTGCTCCCATGTCCTCAGGGCAGGGCAGGGCTCTCCTGCTTCTGTGTCCTTGGGGCACGGCTGGCTCTCCAGCTCCTGTGTTCTCAGGGCATGGCCAGCTCTCTGGCTCCTATGTCCCCAGGCCTGGCTCATCTTCTCCCATGTCCTCAGGGCCACTTCTTCTGTTCTTGTATTATCAGGGCCAGCTCTCCTGCTCCTGTTCAGTTTGCCAGATTGGTGCTAGCTGTCAAGGCTTGGATGGCCTCCTACTCCTGTGGGTGCTGGATCCTGTGCACCATCAAGAAGGTGGCAAGTGGAGGCCCCTCAAAGTCTTCACTGAGTTGCTCACAGAAACTATTGATCTTGGCCCAGCTCAGCTTCTTGTCCTGGGTAACTTGTGTCTCTGTTGATTTGCGCCTTCTAAGTCTCTGGTTCCATTGCATCCTCCATTAGCCGTGGGCCCCCACCTTGGTGCTGCCCCTAATATCCACCTCTGCATGATCCATCTCTCAGCACTGAGCATGGCCCCAGCCCATGAGAGGTCTGTGAGGCCTGTGGTGTGGCTGGTGCAGTCCTTGTTCAGGCTTGACTTGAGCAGCACCCACCCCCTCGAACACCATCTCCTTGGCCCACACCATGCCCTGGGTCCCTGGGAGATCACTAGAGCATGGTCCCATGGTCCTATGGAGGGAGGGCATGGGCAATCCACATGACAGGATTTCCTTCTTTCTGGGAAACACTAGCACTGTGTTTTGGCGCTCTCAGTATGGTCCTTCGGTGGCTGTGCAGTCACTGCTATTCTGCGGATCAGACACAATGTGCAATAGATGCCATCTTGGATGATCTTGGCTTAGGTATTTCTAATCCATTGTCCTAAGGGTTTCCTCCCAATCAGGCCACTCTCAGGGGTGAACATTTTTGTGTAGCTCTGGAACATAATCATTCTCCTCAGAATACATTGAGGACCTCATCTTTCAAACCCCATGGCCCCATGCTGCCGCACCTGTGCAGGCTTTCTTTTTGAACTGTTCTCTCTTCTAATCTGCCCTTGTAGCCCTCAGCTCCCCATGCCCATTACTTGCTTTTCAAGGTCTTAAAAGTTTGCCTGTTAAACTGATCTACACATGAACTCATGAAGACTGTGATAGCACACACAAGTCCTCATAGGTTAAAAGCAGACAAAATCCTCACAAGAAGGGAAGGGGACACAAAATCCAGCCCCTAAACAAAAAGCTATTTGAAGCTGGCATCCACTGGAAAGTAAAAATCAGTTTCTACTTGGCGTGTCACTGGGTCTGTCAATCATACTCTAAAGAAGGCCCCTTGCCCAGGAGTAATTGACCAACACAAAACAGACTCATGGGTTTTGTTTTGTTTGTTTTTGTGAGCATTTTGTTTTGTCTTAGTGTTTTTACTTTATTGATTTTTATTTATTTAGCTTGTCTATTTTGATTTTTATCTTTTGCTTTGTGCTGTTTCTTTACTTTTTTTTTTCTAGAGAAAGAACAGGAAGTTGGGTGGTAGAAAGGATCTGGAAAAATTTGGGGAGAGGAAAGGATATGATCAAAATATTGGGTATTAAAATTTTTAAATAATTTAATTTGCCTATCAGCTTATCAACATATTTGCATTTCCATTTTGAGTGTAATTTTCTGATATTTAAAGATCCATACATTAGAAAACAACAATTATAGTTCCTCTACTTTTTAGTGTCTAAAACTTGCAGAGGAAAACATGCAATGACTACTTTCAGATGAGAATCAGTACATACAGGTCAGGAAGACACATGAGGTGAACCTACAAGGATATCATCAAAGAAGGTCATCTCCAGGTCATCCACAGGCCACAGATATGGGAAAGGAGAACCAAGCAGGTCCAGCAGGTCCAAGGCTCACACTGCCCTGAGGAAGGTACTTAGTTAGCTTTAAGAAAGACTGCAGTGTTGAAGTCATGTGACAAAGCAGAAAAAGAGTTCTCAGTTCTACAGTTCTGCATGGACAGCCAGCTTGGCTGAATACTGGGATTCAAGGGTACAAAAAATGGGGTGAGTGTGGCTGAAAAACTAACCTACATTCATGTGTAACAACACCAGACAGAGATATTTTAGTGAAGTGTCATCACAGGAAAGAGACACTCACAGACTCCCTAACACACTCAATGGCATCATAGGAGAATAAAGAATTAACTGATCAGAATGAACTATACCCAGAGTAGAACTGACCCATACTCTGTGTTAGTAAGATGTTAAAACAAAAAATTGGAGAAATAAAATCATTCCAGAAGTAACTGAATTGCCTGCTGACATGACTCAAAGTGTAACAAATAATGTGAAATTTTTAGACTTTCAATAAGGGTACAGGGTTCTGTGACCAATAAAAAAAAAATCAAATGTCCTGAGAATCTGTCCCTGACTAGGATAAACTGAAGTCTGTATAAATGGAAATGTGACACTGTTCATGTAGACAGAGTTGTAAAGTATAGCTATCTCCTTACTGGGTTATGTACTGACTAACTCATAATTTGGAAATGCATGCAGTGTACCCAACCCTCTGACTACCTCAGCAAAGTTGTACCTATTTTCCCTCATTCCTAGGAGCTGTGGCTTGTATCTTTGGCTAGTATGGCAAGAAGGCTTTTTATGGCATATTATTTATGCAGGAAAGAGTCAAAATCAAAATTACAAATACAGTTTCAATTCAATGTGCTTTGCTTTTGCACTGTGGTAAAGAAAAATAAATAAATTGAATCATTGTAATCCAAGTATAAAAACAAACATGGAGATCACTTGGGAAAGGAATGTTCTAGCTTCAGGATATGGCACCATACGCACAAGGTTTTTCCTGGAGGTGCTGAGAACTGCAGCTGTGTGGCTTGACAAAGGCAGAGTGCAAAGTTGGAGGCTGGGAAGTGAGAATCAGTAGGCAAGACCTGCCTCAAAGAGGAAAAGAGTGCTTTCTTGTGACACTTGTGTACAGATGACTTCGGCAGACCCCATTCTCCACTGTTTATTCTTACACATGTTTATTCTGAGCACAGTTCATCTGGGAACCATAGGCTGATTGCTAAGCTTTCTTGTTGGGGAAAGAGTCACAGAGGGACTGCAATGGGACATGAGGCTTGAAAGCGGAGGAGGTTATGAGGAGCAGATGGGGGGAGTCAGGGAAGGAGAAGAGAAAAGAAGAAGAATAAAGAAAAATGAACTTTGTTTGAAAATTCCATATAATGAAATATATGGGGGCTAATATAAACAAAAAAGGTCAATTCATTTGCATGATTTACAGTTGATTTTAAGGATGAATTTTGAGAAAATTTACTCCTCTTTTACATAAAATCTGCTAAATAGCATTACATTATATTTAGCATAACACAATTTTGTTCATATATAATATAATCTGAAATCTTTTCTTGGTCTTGAATATCTTTTTAAAGAGAATTAAAGTGAAGCCAAGTTATCAATGGAGTTATCAATATGAAGGAGTTTTTGGTTTGAATTCAGGAAAATTAAATGTCAACAACAACAGTGGCACTAATAACAGTTGCAGGAAAAAATAGAGAATACAGAGTTTTAAAATATTTTCTTTACTAAAAACTTACCAGGCTATCCATACACAAAAAGTGGAAACAAGAGGCTTGTATGGAGAACAAAATATCAATTAGAAGTTAATCAGAATGGGCTTTGATTGTATGTTTAGCAAAAACTTCAAAGCTGGTTTTAGAATGAGTTCAGAGTTCAAGGAAATTGTGACAACAGCAAAAGTCAAGGTAGGATATTTTAACAGATAAATAAAAAGTACAGAAAAGAACCAACAGAAAGTTGAATAGAAAAAAAGAATCAAAAGTTTAAAGTATAATAATCAAAATGAAAACTGTCTGAGGAAACTAATGGAAGAATTATTGAAATTGAATACAGAGGATAGGCATAAATTTGGGAGGAAGGGAAAGAGGGGAAAGAGAGAGGAGGGAGGGGAGTGATATTGATAAATAGAAAAAGAGATGGAGATTAAGTGAGCAAGACAAAGATGGACAAATAAGGGTGAGAGAGAATTAACACAGCCATGGGGAAGAATAGGGAAGAAAATTTAAAAATGAACAAAGGCCAAAGCTGCACAATCTCTAAGGGGTATGAACACACAGGAAATCAAAGCTGCTGAAATCCAAAGCCAAAGAGAACACTTGGACAAGCATGAGGAAAACGGTAGATTGTCTCCAGGTGAGGCAATGGCTAAGGACCTATTTCTCACCTGAAACAACAGCTCCAAGCTGAAGATTCCTAGAAGGGGGAGCATTTCAAATTCACAGACTCAAATTTACAGAATGAATCTCAACAAGCTAGGGAGGAAAGGAGTATGCAAATGCTCTGCACCAAGGAGCTGAAATGACCATAAAGAGTAACAAGACAAAACGGACTGTGTAAGAGAGCTTGTGTATGAGCCTATGTCCAAATGATGAAGCATAGATTCAACAGGGCTTAGTAACAGTTACAAATACATCCACTCAGTGAGCTAGAGAAAGAATCCCTGAAAGTGTGTCTCTATGTGGCCATTAACAGCACAAGACAATGCATCATGAAAAGACTATAAAGCCAGAGGACAGATCAACAATCAGCTCTGATGGTTGCAGTGCCCTTCTCAAGGCCCCCTCCATGGTCCTACCCATGATCTTCTCCATAGCTCTCTCCGTGGTCCTCCTCATCTTCTCTCCATGCTCCTCTCCACAGTGCCATGGCCCTTTCCATTGGCCCTTCCATAGCCTTCTCCGTGGTCCTCTCTATGCACCTTCCATGCTCCTCTCCATGGTCTTCTCCACTGGCATCTCTATAGTCCTTTCCATGGCCTTTTCCGTGGTCTTCATGCTCTCTCCATCTGTTCTCCGTGGTCCTCATCATGCTCTTCTCAGCACTAAGGCAAATGTATAGGTGACCAGCGCAAGTACAATAAAGATGGAAACTAATATCCCAGTATCACTGATAATATGGCATCCTCCACACAACAATATGAGGAAATCCCAGTATGTGTGAAACATGCAGAAAGCAAGTTTCAATAATATTGAAAGGTTTTAAGCTTCACAGAATGTATTCTCCAAACACAAAGTTCAACTACAAATCAATGACATTTTATCTTCAAAAATCTTTAAATTTGGGGAGTAAGTTGTCTTCTTCTAAATGGTTCAGCACTAAAAGGAAAGTACTAAAGATATTAGAAACTATAGGTAGGATAAACATTTTCAAAAATATGAAAATATGTAGGATACAACTGACAAAGGGCACAAAGAAAAATTTATGACATTAAATTCTTTTTTTATTAATTTATTCGTATTACATCTCGATTGTTAGCCCTTCCCCTGTTTCCTCCCATTCTTCCCTCCCTCCTACTTCCCCCATTCTCCCTTCCCCTATGTCTGTCATTGAGGGAGACCTCCTCCCCCTATATATGCTCTTAGAATATCGAGTCTCTTCTTGGTAACTTGCTATCCCTCCTCTGAGTGCCGTCAGGCCTCCCCATCCAGGGGATGTGGTCAGAAAAGGGGCATTAAATTCTTATATTAAGAAAAGATGAAATATGTCACCAAAGGCATGGAGAAGAAGAAGAAAACATACCACAGGATTTCCCACATGTCAATCTTGTGAGAGCATTTTCTCTATTGAAGTCCTTCTCCTAAAATACTCTAGCTTGTGTCAAGTTGACACAAATCTAGCCAGCACAAGTGGCCTCTCTGTTTATATCCTTTGCCCATTATTTTCTAATGGGAAAATATATAATATTGTATGCTGAGTGGGGACGATTAATAACAAGCTTGCCTGTTTGAACAATATTATCAAGCACTGGAAAGTTCACATGTTTTGTCATATGAATATATGTGTGTATGGGACATGTATATATACACATACACTGGAAATGTCATTTTATGAGACACATTTGTCATGAAATCTAACAACCAATGCCAACTGAAAGCCTGAGGATTTGAATGGACTCATCTTCTAACCGTCTATTTCCATCACTTCGCCCTCTGTTTTCTCACCTATAATTCCTGACTCTCCTTCCTCACTGTGCCCAACTCTGTTCACCCTTACCAAGGCAGCTAAGATGCTCCTCCTCTTTTTCCTGCTGTCCTCGCTGTGGTCCTCGCTGTAGTCTTAGCCCTTGTCTTTCCTCTTACACACTTTTTCACTGTGGCACCTTGTGCATGATAGGGTTAACCTTGCTAGGCTGAAGGAGAGGATGAGGGAAAAGCAATGATCAGTTTCCCAGGCAGTAGGGACTAGTTTCTTTCTTGTCTGTGTCAGTGACTTTTTGGCTGCTCTGAATGCTCTGAATAGCTATGCTCCAAGTCTCTGATGTCTATGGAAATGAGAAGGTGCTTTTTCCCCAAACTAAAGAACACTCTTCATCACTTTGTCTGCTGGTTTACCCAGCAGTTCTCAAACACAAAACACTTGCAGATACACATAGAAGACACACATCTTTCTAGCCCGTTCAGTGCCCTGGCTAGTGAAGGTATCATCATAATACTTATGCCTCCTCTTGGTAACTGGAGGTCACTGTCGTCCATTCTGTGCTCACTTTACCTTCTGCAAGAGCCTCAGCTAGGATCATTCTTTATTTAACCTGTTCTTGATGAAAATCTTAGTTTAGGAAGATTCCAAGATGGCGCCGACCAATAAGCTGCGCATCTAATCTACTCTGAGGAGACCATGGACATATGGAGCAACAGATGGCTGGACTTTGAGAACTGTAGGTGAGTGGGGCCCCAAAGGCCGCAGACCAAACAGGGGGTCTACCCCGCTGGGACAAGCAACATCCTGGAGGTGCAAAACGCACTCCCCAAACTCTGGAATGGAATCCACATGCAAACTACAGCCTGCATATAAAGCACAGGCTCGCTGTTTGGGGAGGGGATTTTCCAGAGTCCCCAGCCAGAGGAGTCTCAATGAAGAGGGTGAATCTGCCCTAGGATTCCTCCTTCCACACCACCCCAATCTGCAGAGATCACCCGCCTAGGGCAAGTGGAAACACAGGCGAAGGGTCCCAACAGAGACAGTTAAGGTGGGACTGCAGGTCGCTGGCCGTCCAGGGCCCAACCTAACACCAATCACAGCAGATTGAGCCTGCAAACAGCTGCAGTGAGAAGTCAGCTTGGAACTGCTTCCACAGACCTATCGGGAGATGTGGGTATTGCCTAGAGTGATAGCTGAGCATCAGAGCCCAGCAGGAAGATCTGGTTCTGATCCTCGGGCTTCCTCCAGAGCTCTGCAACCCTATTGTGCCTACCCAGCCAACCACAAGGCACTGGCCCTGCACTCCCTGAACTAGAGAGCCTATCCGGGACTCTTGGCCCGACCAAGGCAGGCACTCTCACATTATCAGGAGTTGAGACGTGGGTGGGTCGTGTGTGCAGTGTCTAATTGCTGACCTAGAGCGTTAGTGGAGCATCAGAGCCCGGTGGGAAGATCTGGTTTGGATCCGCGGGCTTCCTCCAGAGCTCTGCAACCCTATTGTGCCTACCCAGCCAGCTGCAAAGCATTGGTCCTGCACTCCCTGAACTAGAGAGCCTATCTGAGGCTCTTGGCCCAACCAAGGCAGGCACTCTCACATTATTGGGTGTCGAGACATGGGTGGGTCGTGTTCGCTGTGTCTAATTGCTGACCTAGAGCGTTAGTGGAGCATCAGAGCCCCCGCGGGAAGATCTGGTTCCTATCCATGGGCTTCCTCCAGAGCTCTGCAACCCTATTGTGCCTACCCAGCCAGCCACAAGACACTGGCCCTGCACTCCCTGAACTAGAGAGACTATCTGGGGGCTCTTGGCCCAAACAAGGCAGGCACTCTCACAATATCAAGAGAAAAAACGTGAGTCTTGCTTGCAGTGTCCCTTCAGGCATATAGTTCTGGGAGAGGTTGAACACCTCTACAGGGTATAGAGATAGACCTAAAGACAGCTACAGCTCCAGAAGATCTGATTTACCTGGGGTCTTGACTACAAAGCCACAGGAAGGACAGGCAGCTGGGATCAACCTACACAACCAGAACGTTTGTGTGCGGACCTTAGTCTAGGTCCCAAAACTGCTAATCTGAATTACAGCAGTAAAGTCCAAACAGAAATCTACTTTGGCTGACTCAGCTTGGAGCCCACGGTGCAGAGGAAAATCACCAGGAGGGAAACCAGATGACCTACCTATTCCACGGAAATACTCCTTGCCCCCACAGGCAAGAGCACCTGACCTATAATCAGTCATCAATTAACCACTCTCAACCAGTGAATGTCACTACAAAATATCTTCCAACATCAAAGCCATCAAAATGACAAGAGGACAGCGAAAGAACGCTAACAAAAACCAAAACAGTTTGGCATCTCCGGATCCCAACATTCCCAATGAAAACAACCTGGAGAACCTAACAGCAATGGATAGTCAAGAAAATGACCTCAAGTCCTTAGTAAAGAAGATGATAATGGAACAAACAAATAAAATATGTAAACAAATGCAGGAGGAGGCAAATTGGCAGGATACAAAATAAACTCAAAAAAGTCAGTAGCTTTCCTATATACAAATCACAAACAGGCAGAGGAAGAAATTAGGAAAACTACTCCCCTCACGATTGCCACAAACAATATAAAATATCTAGGAATAACTCTAACCAAGCAAGTGAAGGACTTATTCGAAAAAAACTTCAAACCTCTGAGGAAAGAGATTGAAGATGACATCCAAAGATAGAGGGCTTGGAACTAAACAGAGAATTCTCAACAGAGGAATATCAAATGGCAGAGAAACACTTAAAGAAATGCTCATCCTCGTTGGTCATCAGAGAAATGCAAATCAAAACGACACTGAGATTCCACCTTATGCCCATCAGAATGGCTAAGATCAAAAACTCAAATGCCACCACATGTTGGCTAGGATGTGGAGAGAGAGGAACACTCCTTCATTGCTGGTGGGAATGCAAACTAGTACAACCACTTTGGAAAGCTATCTGGCGTTTTCTCAGAAAAATGGGAATAGGGCTTCCTCAAGACCCAGCTATCCCACTCCTTGGAATATACCCAGAAAATGCCCTAACGCACAACAGGGACATATGCTCAACCGTGTTCATAGTTGCTTTATACATAATAGCCAGAACATGGAAACAGCCTAAGTGTCCCTCAGTAGAAGAATGGACTAAGAAACTGTGGTACATTTACACTATTGAGTACTACTCAGCTATTAAAAACAAGGAATTCCCGAAATTTGTGGACAAATGGATTGACCTAGAAATTATCATAATGAGTTAGTTCACCCAGAAGCAAAAAGAGACAAATGGTATATACTCACTTATATCAAAACACTAGTCCAAGGGATATGTCCCATGAAAAACTTTACTTACCAAGAAAGTGGGTCAGAGGAGAAGACATCCTATTGAGACTTTAGGCGAGAGTAGCATGGAAGAATGGGGAAATAGTAGGACCCACAGGGTCCTGGAAACCTACAAGAAGAACTTTATGACAGGCAGATCTGGGTCCTGGGGTCCTCGTCAAACTAAGGCACCAGCCAAGGAGAAATAGGCAGTAAATTTCGAACCCCTACCAAGACCTAGCTGATGAACATGATATTCTCCACCGTTGAGTGGAGAGTGAGATCTGACTCTCACAGGAAATCTGGTGCACCTTTTCTGACCACGTTCCCTGGATGGGGAGGCCTGATGGCACTCAGAGGAAGGATAGTAAGTTACCAAGAAGAGATTCGATATTCTTAGAGCATATATAGGGGGAGGAGGTCTCCCTCAATCACAGACATAGGGGAGGGGAGAAGGGGGGAAGTGGGAGGGAGGGAAGAATGGGAGGAAACAGGGGAAGGGCTAACAATCAAGATGTAATATTAACAAATTAATAAAAAAAGAAAATCTTAGTTTAAGCTTTATATTTATACATATGTAGGAAACATGTATACCATTCACATAAATACACAGGCATACACGTGTGTATGTATAGTGACATGTATCTAATACACATTTGGGTATGCTTATAAAAGCTTATTATTACATGTTTCTGTCTCCTGGGAAGCAATGTGTGGATCTCTGAAGGAGAAAGGTCATCTCTATCCTGCACATCCACAGTCAAAATTAGTGCCTGTTGAATTAGTGAAGAAGGAAGGAAAGAAGGAAGGTAGGGAGGGAGGGAGGGAGGAAGAGAGGAAGGGAGGGAGGAAGGAAAAGAGGGAAGGAGGAAAAGAGGTAGGGAGGGAGGAAAGGAGGGAGGGAGGGAGGGAGAGAGGGAGGGAAGGTGGGAGGAAAGGAAGGGAGGGAGGGAGGAAAGGAGGAAGGGAGGTAATGCTATTCATTGGGAGACATGGCCAGACATGGACTGATGACTACAGCTCTGCACTTGGCCCAAGGATAGGGTCAGAGAGATCCTTGCATCTGCATTTGTGCGTTCACCGAAGGTTTCTCTGGCATCTGGTTTCTGGTTGCTTCTATCATTTTTCTCCCACCAGGGAGAGCTTGAGTCAGGGCTGACGTTGAGTCCAGTGGACTGATGATTGGCTTTCTCTGCTACATCAAACTGAACTCTGGGGCTCAGAAGGGCTTGGTGAGAGTCCTGGGGATCAGTATGGAGGATCAGGACGATGTCACCTTCTTCAACACTTTGTCCTTTCCCAGAGTGTTGGTACTGTGGTCAATAGCAGGAAGGAAGAGCTGAAACTTCTTTCCAGAACCAAGGTCAATAGTGTCCCTCCCTCCTAACCTGTCCAGGGAAGTGAGTCAGGAACTGACACAGCCCTTGATAGAAAGCGGCTGCTCGCACAGGCACAAGAGAGACTGGCAGTGGCTAAGTAGCTATCTGAACGTGGGAGGTGCCTCTGACAAAGACTATATTTGCATCTATATCTGGCACAGTGATTTCAGCATAAAGGCTTAGACACACCAAAATAACCTGTGATTGATTCTGGGGAGCAAAGGCAGCAGGTAAGGAAAACAGACATCTGCAGTAAGAAATTGAAAAACAACTGGTTCTCTCTTATTTTATTTTTCCACAATAGACTGCTATCTGTCATGTTGCAACTTTTAGAAAAATCCAGAAGAAGTCTCACTCTGGAGGGAGTCATGTGATGCTTACTTGGCTTGATTTTCTTGCTTGCTTTTTCTTTTCCCAAATATATTAGGTCATGTTGTTCTAAAATCATACCCATGGTCCAGGGTTTGAATATTTATGTATAACCTATCTGATATACAAGCTTCTAGATGTTTCTCAAAAGCTGAGAGTTCATTTTCCATGTTCTGTCATCTTATGGAGTTTTTGTTTTAAGGCAGGGTCTCACTATGTAGCTCAGGCTCTCTTCACAGTCACAGAAACCTGCCTTCCTCAAGCTCTCAAGTGTTGGGATCACACTGGCTTTAATGTGAATATCGCCTTTTCATGTAGCAAATACATTGAGACTGAGGAAGATTCAGTAGATAGCTTCTCTGAGACTCTTCTATCTTGTGTCAGTAAACGGCCTGTGAGTAACATGTCACAGACATTGTTTTCAATTGCGTAGTACGAAGTGACAAAGGATGCTAAAACCCAGCCACTGAGTTTTATGTGAATGTGAAGGCCTGCCTTAACACACACAAGCACACATGCGCGTGCGCACACACACACACACACACACACACACACACACACAGACACTTCACAAAGGCTCAGATATAAGCCTCATGTTCTTATCCCTATTCATTTCTTAAAGATGAGACCACAGACTGATCATGCACAAATGGCCAGGAAATAGTGAGTAGGGTACAATTCTAGAACCATCTGCCAAAAATGTTTCCAAGGTACGGGGATGGGGATGTACATTTGCAGAGATGTGTTTATAGAGTATGCACCTGACCCAGGTTCAATCCTCAGTAACGTGCATGCACATGTGCACACACACACACACACACACACACACACACAAACAAACATTCTGTCCACAATAAAAGTCCTCAGAAACAGCTCTGTGTATAGTTGGTCCCAATTGTCTACTCAATGTCCATTCTTCCTTTCTTGTACACACACTGAGCCCGAGCAACGGACTGGTTATCTGGTTTAGTCTCGCACACTCCCTGGCAGCTAGGGAAGAGTCTATGAGTTCCTGTTATGGAAACGTAGGTGAAAATCCCTGGCTGGCATTTCTTCCCCTGTGAAAATTATATACCCCAAAGAAAACTTCATTCCTTCCTACTTTACTAACCTCACCCCTGCCACGGCTGCATTCTACAAATGCAGTCTAGGAGGCTGGGGATGTACAGTTACACAGCACGAAGCTTGGCCAGCATGTGCAGAAGTTATTAGTTCAAATCCCAGCCTAACAAAATAATACATAATAAAAACCAGCTAAAACTGCCTTGAGAGTGGAAGCCATAAGCCCAGAAGTTCTAAACACAAACATACAAAGGAGTCTGGGTGCTTCGCTGCTTTTCAGTTGCTTTAGCGACTCCACGGTGTCCACTTCCAGGCTCACCTAAAGCCTTGCAGCTGGTATGGCCCCCTTAGGCTGAAACTTGGAAGCCTGCTTTGGCCATTACCTCTCCATTCTGCTCTGTCTCCGGCCATTTTCCCCTCTTGACGCAGGACCTGCCCACCCTTGTTCCTACTACTTGAACCTCCCCACCATGTTTTCTTGGTCCACCCTTGACTTAATTTAGGCTCTAATTCTGTGCCGCCTTCTCATAATGCCACAGCTTGATCACCATTTCATCACACTCAACATACCTCACTAAGAGTACTCCCTGCTGTAGGACACATATGTATCATGTAACATTTTACCCCTCTCCAGAAGCCGGGTTGTTGTTTTGAGCTGATCTGGCTAAATAACAGCTAACCTGAAACTGCCTGTTTTACCTGTGGATAAATAGCCAATCCAAATCCATTAGCACTGCAAACAAAAAGTTTGCAGAAATCTCTTGGGGGGGAAAAAAGAATAAAGATTTGACTCAAATCCTGACTTCTACATTTGTTAGTACTATGACCCTTCACAAGGTACATAATCTCTCTGTTTCATTTCCTACTTGTAAAATAGACTAATATTATGTCATGTTTTAAAATTACCAGGTAAGAGCCTGTCATAGAATAAGCCAGAACCCATTTAATATTACCATGATCAGTGTCATTATTATTATTATTATTTTAACAATTATCCTCATTTCTGAACCTTTATTTTCTCAATTATCATAGTGAGATAATAATATGCTCTTTTCTCTCAAAAAGTTGTGACACTGTTACTGCTATATTTTAAAATTGGTTGTCACTTTGCTGTATTAGTTCATTATATGCAAGTTAGTTAGAAAATAACCTCTTCACATGGGAACTTTCTCTTTGATTAGACTATGAGTTTTCAGGGCAGAGCCACTACTGTTATTATTATGGAGAGTTACAGATTTTGACACATGGATCAAGTGGCATGTACATTACCTGTGCCATCTTGCAGCTGGTCCTTACGATGATCTCACACATATAAACTATCGTCTCTCTCATCTTTGGAGAAAAAAATGAGGTAGAAGGAGTACAAATGACTTGCAAGATGTAAGCTATGAAAGATAGATACAAGCTTTAGAGAGAAGTGATGTGGAGTCTACACCCTAGCTTCTAAGCAACTACAGTGCTATTGCTCACATGCCGTGGTGCGAGCTTAGCACTGTTAGGGTTGGACCAGCTTCCCAAATGGTCAAGAAGGCTGCTTTCTTGTTGCATGCTGCTTGAGCTCAACCTCTGGGCTGTCACTAGTTCTGATCTCTTCAGGCTTTAGTTTTCTCATCTGGAAAATATGAATAATGATAATATTGTCCTCTTATGGCTATTGAAAGAATCAAATCCCCAAATATGTTTAAATCATTTAGAAAAGCACCTGGCAAAATTTTAGCATTATTCTGGGCAATAGTTATAGTTACTGTCATGGAAGTTCAGAAAGCATTTGCAAATGAATGAAGACCTATCCAGTGCGCCCTGCACAGTTTGAATTTAGCACCAATAAATAAATATCTAGCCCAGAGCTCAGAGTACAGCAGAGGGGGCAGTAATTATTTATTGATTGAACAACTTGACTGTCAAAAGTCAAGGGGCGGGGCTAGTGCAGAGACCCAGCATGAGTTTGCCTTGTGCTCTGAACATTGATCTGGCTCCACAGGGTGATGAGTCCCCAGCCAGGAAGAATCCGATTTCAGAATTGTAAATGGCACACACATCCCCTAATCCACTTCCCCTTTGCCCTACAGCTCCAGAAAATCCCTCTCCCAAGCCACCCCTGCAGCACAATTGGGTCTGAGTCTAGACACCAAGGGCACGCCATATCTACTTATCTCCTGGATCTCAAAGCTACAGTTGAACCGTTTGAATGGAAAGGGTTATGGGTTCAATTAAAAGGTTACAAACCTGGCAAAGTCAGCGGACGCGTAGGCTTTGTGTCTGTGTAGGTGGCATAGTTCTAGGTGTGACTGGAGCAAGCGAGGCAACAGGTGGTCTGCATCCTCTTCCTGCCTCCAGCATGCATCCCTTGCTTCTCTTCAACAGAAGAGCATCATAGATCTTCTCTAACCTGGCAGAAACTCAGCCAATCACTGTTGTTTCTTGGTGTCACTAAAAGAGGCTCTGGGCCCCTTTCTCTGTAAAGGCACAGTTCTTCAGGTTTGTGACACTACTGCTTTCAGGTCAGAGGTCATAGTAGGATGTGAGACAAGAAAGAGGAACCAATACATTAGCTGCATCATCCCTTATTGCTAGAGTCTTTCTGCTGCTGCCAACCCCATGTGATCCTTCAGGGACTCTGTCACAGGAGTCACTCAGTCCCCCTCTAAATCTTACAGTCATGCCATGATGCCTTTTGGTGTCCCGGGGCTCACATATTGAGCCAGGAGCTTATGATCAAAAGATAGACAAGGGCTGGTAAAAATGGTAGATAAAGGTGTTTGTCATTAAAACCTTATAGTCTGAGTTTTATCCCTGGAGTCCACTGTGGAAGGAGAGAAACAACTCCTTTAAGTTGTCCTCTAACCTACACCTGTGCTCATGCACACACGCCACATAGACACACAGTAATAACATGTTTAAAGGACATGGAGAAGGGACTCCTCACTATACTCATCCATGTCAGTACTCTAAACACAGTGTTTCCATCTTGTGTCCCATCACCACTATAGGTGGTGATGAAAGAACAGCTTTTCTCCACTTGGAGATTTTGAGCTGCCTTCAAGAGCGATAACTGAGTCCTTTAAGTGAAAGTCTGTCCCGGGCCTCTCCTCCTCATGACCACACAGAATCATTAATTTTGAAAGAGCTCAAGTGGGGAAGATGAAAACAAAGTGCCAAGGGTTTTAGCAAGAGTTCTTTAGAGGAACAGAACACACACACACACACACACACACACACACACACACACACACACAATCTTATGCACACACAGGTTGTATTAAATATTACATGAACATATATCGTATTGGCTACATTGTCTTACACAACGTGAAGCTGAGGAGTACCACAATGCCTGTTTGCAACAACAGAGGCAGAGAACCCAACAGCTGCCCAGTCAGAGATGTTATGTGTGTCAGAACAAGAAGAAGGGATGATGCATCCTCTGTCCAGTGCTGAAGTCCCAGAAGCTCCCTAGTGTCCCTATTGTGGGTCCACGGTGAAGGGCAGCCGAAGCTGGGGTGTCGTGCCTTGTGGCAGTAGCAGGTGTAATTGAAGATAATTGCGGATACCCTGTGGGCTATTGCAGGTGTCTCTGATCACTTTTCTGCAGAGTCTATGCAGACAACATACTACTGTTTGTGTGGCTGCAATCAAGCAAATACGGCTCTGGGCCTGGCCTTTAAGTCCTTGAGTACAAGGGTTCTAGTGACTAGAGCTGGGCACTCACAAAGCTTTTTGGTCACAAGGTCATTTTAGAGGAAGCAGTAGTTTCTTGTCTATTGCTGTGATAAAACGCCATGACCAGAGCAGCTTTTAGAAGGAAGGGTTTGTTTAGGCCATATGGTTTCAGAGGGATAGGAGTCTATCAGCATCACACTGGGGAGCTGGCAGCAGGCAGGCAGGCATGGCTCTACAGCAGCAGCTGGAAGCTCACATCCTGATCCACAGACAGGAAGCAGAGAATACATTGGGAACCCCCCCCACACACCCCACCTCCGTGACACTCATCATTCAAAAAGCCCAACATCCTAATTCTTCCTGTGCTAGATAATTTTGTGTCAACTTGACCCAAACTGAAGTCATCTGATAGGAGGGAATCTCAATTAAGAAAACGCTTCTATAAGATGGGGGCTGTAAGCAGGCCTGCAGGGCATTTTCTTAATTAGTGATTGGTACAGGAGGACACAGCCTATTATGAGTGGTGCCACCGCTGGCCTGGTGGTACTGGGTTGTATGAGAAAGCAGGCTGAGCAAGCCATAAGGAGCAAGCTAGTAAGCAGCATCCTCCACGGCCTCTACATCAGCTCCTGCCTCCAGGGTCCTGCCTGACCTTCTTCTATGATAAACAGCACCATGAAAGTATAAGTCAAATAAACCCCTTCAGCCCCAACTTGTTTGGTCATGCTGTTCTTAGGCAGTAATAGAAACCCAAACTAAGACAGTTTACAAACAATAGGGGATCTCGTATCTAAACATATGAGCCTACACTCACACCACTACATTCCACTTCCTGGCTGTCATAGGCTCATGCCAAACCATGGTGCAAAATACATTTGGTCCAACCCCCAGTGGTTTTTCAGTTTTGACACTCCTTAAATGTCCAAAGTCTCTTCTGACATTGAAGACAATCTCTTCACTGTACCCTCCAAAAGCAAAACTCCAGTTATATACTCCCGATACACGCAGAAGTAAGTGGCAGAGAATATATGTCACTATTCCAAAAGGGAGGAATCGGGGCACAGTGAGGAAATACTGGTACAACGCAATACCAAAACCCAGCAGGGCAAACTCCAAATCCTATAATTCTTTGTGTGATGCCAAAGGGCTTTGATGTCCTTCCAGCTTTGTTGCCTGCAACATACTCCTATCCCTTGGGATGTACTCTCCTTATCAGGTATCCCACAGCTCTGGTATCCCCAACATCTTGAGGCTTCCATGCAAGGAGGCCCTGAAAGACCATCAAATGACCCTCTGAAAGTGAAGCCTGGGTTGTGTTGGGCTCCTTGCATGGAGTCCCAAGACACACACCCTGGTCTCATCAGTTTTCTGTAACTATAGACGAAGATTCCATAACCTCTTTCTTAATGTACCCTTCGTGACTCTAAGGCCAGAACTAAATGAACAACATTGATAAGTTTGGCTCCCAACTTGGTGTGAATCTCAACCTTCCTCCCAATCATATTTGCAGTCACTTTTATTTGTTACTACTTTTAAGAGTAGGGAATTTCCTGGGCTTTTCCTTTCACAGATTAAAAGCTTGACCTAATGGGTCCTTCTAGTCCTGAAGATACCTCTCCCTTTATTATAATGTGGGTCAGGGCTCCCTGGAAATCTCGTATCTTTCTCAACACAAACCTTTGCTCTATCATTAAATTTCCTGAGGCTCCTTTTCTTTTCAAACTGTGCACTTGGCATTTCCTCTTGCCCTGCGTACTGTACTCATTTTTCCTTTCGATCTGTGTAGGACTGGTTACTAGTAACCATGTAACAAAGTCAATATTGGGCTTTCTTGAAAGCCCCTCTGCCAAAAAGTTAATCAATTACTTTTCAAAATATCACAAGAATGGTCTTTATCCTATCAAGAATAAAGTTCCCCTCTGCAACCTCTTGAGCTAGGCCCTCATGATCTGAAAAACTCTCAGCATTACTGCATCCCAAGCTTCTACCAGATTGGCCTATTAAGGTCCACTGACATCTTCAGCCATCTTTCTAGTCCAAAGTCCCAAAGTCTTCCACATTCCCTAAAACAAAACAAAACAAAACAAAACAATGACAACAACAACAAACCAGAATGGCAAGGCCTGTCCCAGCAACAGCCCGCAACCTAGCATCAATTTCTGTCTTAGTTTCTTTTCTATTGCTATAATAAAACACCATGACCAGGACAACTTTTAGAAGGAAGGGTTTAATTGAGGCGTAGAATTCCATCACCATCAGGGTGGGAAGTATAGCAGCAGGCAAGCAGGCATGCACTGGGCTCATATCTCAATCCACAAGCAGGAGGCAGAGAGTGCTCTGGAGATAGTGAGAGGCTTTTGAAGCCCCAAAGCCCACCCCCATGACATACCTCCAGCAAGGCTACACCTCCTAATCCTTCCAAAAACAGTTCCACAAGCTGGGGCTCAAGTAGTCCGTTCTCCTCCAAATCACTACTACCAGTTTGAGAGAGTCCCCAAAGTCAGATGTCAGCATGACAATACCACATTAAGGGGAGTAACTTTAAGAGGTGATGAGTCTATGAGGCTCTGACCTCATGGATGACACCTTGGTCCATATAAAAGAAGTTTCATGGACCATTTAGCTGTGATTTCTGTTTTCCATCATGTGAGTTCACAGATAAGTAGAGACTCGGGATACCACTGCCTTGTTCTCAGGATCCCACTCTAAAGAACCATGATAAATTTCTAGTTTTTATTTTTTTAATGTCAACACAAAATAGAATGTATCAGAGAAGGATTAAGTGTGCATGGCAGATCTCATTCAGGTAGATGGATGTGGGCAAAAGGAAACAAAGCAGAAAGAAATGGACTCAAGTCCCCGCAGTGCAGTCTTTCAGCCATGTGAACTAGTCCTGTTGCCTTTCCTGGCCTCAGTGTCCTTCTCTGAAAAAAAAACCAACTTTGACTTTGCTGATTTTCTACACATAGTTCAAGAGTTTGCAATTCTGTGTTAGGGACTTAGCTGGCAGATACTTCAGACTGGCAAATCAACAGACGAAGGTTATGTGGGGCCAGAGGATTACACTAAGGCATTATAAGAGAAAGAAAACCCCAGTTGATGGTGTAATGTGGCAAAGAATTAAGCTGAGATAGTAGGACTATAGGTAGATTGAAAATATCTCTTATAATTATCTTCTTATATCATAGACAAGAACCAACCTTCTCTTCTAAAAATCCAAAGGAGAGATCTGAGGAAGAACTGATTCAGACAAGATGGAGGTTTGGGAGGTGTTCAGACCCAAGCTGAAGTGTGAGCAGGACACTGGCAAGAGTGTTTCAGGTTTTTAAAGTTTTTTTTTAATAGAATTCATCATGGAGTTAGCAGTGGGTCTCATTGGCACTGGCTTCTGGTAGACTTCTATTGATATTGTTGTGTGATCTTGAACAATCCACACTCTTTCTGTGGCTCAGACAGCTTATTAACAATTTTTATGTTGAATTAAGTCAGTAATAAATTTTTTTGCTTCCACATAATGAAAAATATATCACAGTGTTATCCAGTTCCAAGGGTGTCCTGACTTTGAGACAATGCCTCTTCCACTGGAGGATTTCTCCAAGGTCATATAACTGCTGTTATCAGGACAGCCCTACATGCTGACAGGGAGCTCCTGCAGAGAGACGGCGGAGCAGAGATGGGCAAGATCTGCCTTCGCAGCTACACTCAATTACTCTCTGTTCTCACAGAGGAAATCAAATCAAAATAAATAAGCATGAGACTTATCGCACAATAAATCTTCTGTGAACCTGTTATAACTTATGAAAGGAATAAATATACCAACATCTGGGACACTTCCAACATCCGTAGTCGAACATTGTTTGGGCAAGAGGACATCTTAAAAATTTAGTACCTAGTAACACTGAGAGGTAGCCAGACCAGGAACTCTAGGGTTCTTAGGGGCCCTGGCAGCAGATGGGTGGGCAGTGACTTTGAGCAAGCTGTTTTGCATCTTCATCTGGGAAGCGGTCCAGTGATCTGGGCTGTTTTGATGAAGATGCGAGAGCACCAGCAAGTTGTTGCAACTGAGCTGGTGCAGTGGCATGCTCCTTGCTGTTAGCTAGTGTCATTGAGACTCTACATTTCACCTGTCATTCACACAATAAGGATTTACCCAGTGCCTTAGATATGGGGCCAAACACTGTTTCACGTCCTGAGAATAGAGCAGGAAACAAAATACAATTTATGTTCACCTGAGGCTGACATTATGGTGGGGAAAGAGAGAAAAGAATAAGATAAGCAGTAAACAAACCACATAAGCTTTGGTGGAAGGAAAGCGCTGGAGTGAACCAAAGCCATCAGGAGGCTGAGGATGCTAGTGTGATCCCGGAGGAGCACCTGGGCCTGACCCGTCCCATCCTGACCCACCCATCACACCCTTCCTCCTCTTTATGAGATCTTCTTACCAAATACATCCCAGAGATTCTGGATGCAGTAATTTGCTTTGGGAATGTTAGCACTAAATTCCAAGGCCAAGCATTCATGCATGGACCAGAATTCACAATTTAAACCCGTTGTCCCTGGTGGGCTCCTGACACTTTGGACAGGGTTTGGCATGGAGTCAAAAAATAAGCCAAGCGTAAAATAGTGAATGATCTCCCACTTTTTCAAGACAGGTGAGCTGCAACAGGTGATCAGCATCTCTCAGTATACTTATTACAAATTTGCAGACCCGGGTCTCCTGCTAAACCACTTTTGTTTTTCATAAAGTGTATTACAACCAGCAGAGGGCAAAAGCTTCTGAGGAGCCAGGACCAGTGCAATTCTGCCTTTGTTCTAAAGAGTCACATATCCACTCTGGCCTGTTGTCTTCTGCTCCAATGACAGGAGAAAGGGAAGCTCATGTCTTAGAGGACTCACCAGAAGTTAGATGCAAAAGGATGGTTTGCGAATTCTAATAAAGCACACACTGTAGTTCTTAGCATGACAAGCAGTTAGTAGACAAAGGCAAATTTTGGAAAATTTATGCAAATGTTTAATAAGGGATACCTAGGTAGTCTTCTTCAGCCCCTGAGAGAGATTTTAACTCTCTCTTTCCCTCAACCAAACATGGCAGGGTCTTCCCGAATATAAAAGAAACACCCAGCCCAGACTGAGACTCCCTAAAAAACGTAAGAGTTGGAATTTAAGGCATTTAGAAGCTCAGAATAAACAGACTAATTGGAGGAATGAAATATCCATTAGTCTAACTGAATATTTCTATGAAGCTGCATGTTAGACATTGATAAAAAGAAATGATTAAATGCAGAATTAACCAAGATTAATTATTTTAATCAAGAGATTAATCACGATTATATCTTTACATTAGTTTGTTCTGCTGCTGTTTGCTCAGCAATCTGGGGGAAAATCTGTTCATTTATCACCTTCATGCTTGAAAATCAGCCCATAATTTACAGTCCCCTGTAAACAGTCCTCTGTAAACAGAGGCTCCTGTGTGGATAAACACCATTTCAGAAAAGAGAGAAAAAGCACCTGGCCAACAACATGGAGTTTCATGCCAGGGACCCAGATTCAAAGCGGAGAACAAAACCAGCCAAACCAACAACAACAACAAAAAAAAAATCTAAAAAAAAAAAGATTGTTGAGAGAGTTCAGCTTTTGTTAGGTTTTAGAGCTGTTGCCTAAATGGGTGGACAGTGAGAGGTGAGAGGCACGTGGGGTCCTGCATGTGCCTGTGTGTGTGGATGTACATGTGAAAGCCGAGCGACAGCCTTGGGTGCTGTACCTCAGACAAGCATCAATGCTTTGACAGAATCTCTCACCGGCCTGGCCTGAAACCCCGCAAAGTAGGACAGACTGGCTGAGCAGAGAGCTCCAGGAATCTTCATGTCCCCGACTCCCCAGTGCTGAGATTACAAGCCACTAAGTCTCACTTGTACAGGAGTGTTGAGATCCGACTCACGTCCTCTTGTTTGTACCCTCAGCCCCTCAGCCCAACTGGGAGTGTTTGTTTTAGGAATTGAGTATAAGATTTTGTTAAACATTACTTCTACATTTGATGAAACTGTCATTCCCCCCCCCCCTTTTAGACAGTTAATAGTCACCTCATGCCATCTTCATTACATTCGGTGGGTTTGACGTGTTAGCATTTCAGTCAAAGTGAGTCTGACTATATTTATGAGGTGCTATACCTTGAAGGTGAGTGCTTCCCCAAAAGGAGATTGCCTTGGATACTTGGTCATCTGATGCCTCTGTTTGGGGGCCTGGTGGCAACTGCAGGAGGTATACCTTTACTGAGGGTGTGCCTCTGAAGACTGTATTGGGTTTTCACTCTGCTTCCTTCCTTTTGTTTCTAAAGATTTATTTATTTATTCATCGCCTATGAGTGCTTTATCTGCAGAAGAGGGCATCAGATCACATTATAGATGGTTGTGAGCCACCATGCGGTTGCTGGGAATTGAACTTAGGACCTCTGGAAGGGCAGTCAGTGCTTTTACCCACTGAGCCACCTCTCCAGCCCCTCCTTTTGCTTTCTAAATGGGATGTGAGCGACCATGCTCTGCCCTGCCCTCTTCACAGTACTGAATGGGCCTCTTGTCACACCCTCTCTGAGCAAGCTGTGCCCATGTTTCTGCAGGTACTATACACAGTAAAGCAAACTGACACGTGATCCTGAAACCAGAGTGAAGTCATTGCTGTGGATGACTAGACTTCACCAGGTGCTTCTTATGTCTTTGGAACTAGTTTGTTTAAGGAATTCAGTTTGTAAGCTTTCAAAGAAGTGGGCTGGACAGGGTCTAATTTAGTGGGAGGTTCTGGTGGGGAATAACATGAAACATAAAATATTTCCTAAACCATTTCACTGTTGTCTCAGACATTTATGTATTTTGGATCTTTGTTTTTATTTACTTTAAATAATTTATAATTTACCGCTCTAGATTCTTCCTCAACACATGGACTGTTTAAAAGATCTGTTTGGCTTTCAACTACTATAGGAATGAGAGCTTTGAGCCATACATCTCTAGAGTGATTCCCAGTGGGGGTAGAAAACATATTTAGTTATTCCTTCATTTGTTCATCTGCTCATTTGTTTATTAATTATTTTAATTGAAGATTTATTCTATTTTTGAAAACTAAATTTAGCATTATTCTCTCTTGACTAATATATAACAAATCACAAAACTGGGCCTGTTGATAGGGCACCATGTGACGTTTCCTCACAAACACACATTGTACAGAATTCTCATCTGGATGATGTCATCAGTGATGCCAGCACTCTAGTTTGCTTTCTAGTCTCTCATAAACACTATGATCCTAAGGAAACCGTTTACTTCATCTTATAGCTCCTAGCCCTCCATGAAGGGAAAGCAGGCAGGAGCTAAAGGCAGGAAGTGTGGCAGAAGCCACGGAGGGGTGCTCCTCACGGACTTACTCCTATGGCATTTTTCCTAAGATTTTTTTTATACAATCCAGGATCAATAACCACGGTTGGCCCACAGTAGGCTTGACCTTCCCACATCAATAATTAATTAATAAAATGCCCCACAGGCTTGTCCTGTGGGTCAAGCTGATGGAGACATTTTTCTCAGATGAAGCTCTTCCTAGCAGATGACCCTAACTCCTGTCAAGTTAAAAACAGCAAAAAATAAAAAATAAAAAATTAAAATAAAACAAACCAGGACCCCAAACATTTACTGTTCTTTTATTTTCCTATGTGAGTATTCTTCTTACATTTCACACATATGCTCAGTGTATCCTGATCAGATCCACCCTTGACTCCCCTGCCAAAACCTCTTCCCCAAATTCACACCCTTAATTTCCTGTTGTACAGTGCATTGAGCCCAGTTAGTGCTGCCTGTGCGCATGGATATGAAGCCCCAGTGGGTGACGTCATGCAGCACTACTGGACTCGGTGCTTTACAAGCTCACTCACTGGGGCATGAACAACCAATTCATGGATGATGAGCCATGCCCATTTGTCAAACTATATAGAGAAAACTTTCATCATCTTTTTTTTCTTGCTTTTGGAGAGTCTAGTACTCTGTGGGTATCTACAAAGTAGATTTGAATCCCTTTAAAATTTGAAAATTTTTAATAATTGATATGTAATATGCATAAATTAATAAAATGTTTTTTTAATTTTGAAAAATTTATTTTTTTACCCAATTTTTTAGATAGAATCCTACTATATGGGCCAACTCAGGATCCTCTTACATCAGTTTTTAACTGCTAGAAATACAAACATGAATCTCCCTACCTGGCTAAGAGGTTTTTCCTTGCCCTCAAAATGATCAATCATGGAAAATGTGATATGTTCCCTTGAAAAAATGTGTATATTCCTTTTGGTTGATGGAGTGTACTATAAACATGAGTTAGGTCGAGTTTGTTGGTAGTGTTCGCAGATCCATAGTGTGGCTGATTCCATATGCTCTGTCAGTCATCAAGAGAGGAGTGTTGAAGTCGCAGGTGATACTCGCTGCTCATTCCATTGCACTTGCAGTGCTTCCTGCTTCTGCCTCAGGTCTGGCTTGCTCACGTCCATCTTATGAGTCGACTCTTTTATGGTTAGGAAATAGACGTCCTGGTCATTGGCAGTATTTTCACATTAATATAACCTTGCCAGCTCTCTTTGATAAGCCCTTACAGGGTATTTTTCCTTTTAATTTTTTTCAGCCTCTACATGTGAAGTACGTTTCTCCAAGGCAGAATATATTTGAGCCCTGCTTGTTGAATCTAATCTGACAACCTTTTGCATTTTCCTGTCAGTACTTACACCGTGAACGCCTACTGTTATTATCATCACTGTGTGTCTGTCAGGACAAATTGCCTGTTTCCCCATCTGCTTTCACGCTACAATCAGACTAGCCCACTGACACCATAGGTATGGGGATGTTCTCCCCTGTGAGTAATTGATCGATTGTTTGATGGACACCAGCTGAAGATCCTTTAATATGGTCACGCATTCACTACCTCCCTGGAGTAGAATCACGTCTCACAGTTCCCAAACTGCCCTTGCCTTCATTTCAGACCTCAGGAGCAAACCCCACGTCACTTAATCTGCACTTCCGATTGGCTATAAACTGGAATCTCAACCCACTCCTTGGATTTGCTTCATTAATGTATTTTAACATCTTGACGAGTTCATGGACGCATTTACTTACGTTTACTAGTGTGTCATGAAGGACACTTACAAAGAATATGTCAAAAGCTACATGAAAAGATGAAGTATGTGGTGTGTGTGTGTGTGTGTGTGCATGTGCACATGGTGTGTGTGTGTGTGTGTGTGTGTGTGTGTGTGTGTGTAGTGTTTGTATGTATGCATCCATGTGCTCCTAGGTCAGGGGACATAGGGTGTCCTACTTTATCACTCTATTATGTTACCTTGAGATTCGGTCATTCACTGAACATGGGGCTGGGCTGACAGCCCATAAGCCTTGGGAGTCGTCCCAACTCTGTTTTCAATACAGACACATGCACAACCACATCAGTCTTCCATTACATGATTCTGTGAATTTGAACTTAGGTCTTCATGCCTCTGTGGAAGGCACTGTCACTTGTGACTCCATCTTGCCAGCCCCACCATGACTTTGTCATTTTCTTGCTTGCTTTAGTGTCATTGTAGTCTGCTGTAAGAGGCAGAGTTCGACCTGCACGTGTTATCTCTTCTCTCTTCATAACTTGTTCTGAAGGCCCTAGTGATAATTTACACATTTCCTTGTGTGCACACTCTGTGAAAGACGTCAGGAAAGGTATGGATTCTCATCTTGCAGAAGTGTGCTGAGCAACACGTGGTCCTGTATCCTACTGCTTGGTGTCATCTCTTCATGTTTATATTAGCATTTCTCAAAGGTATCTTTGATCCATGCTTTTTGGTCCATTAAGCAATTATTTGATAAATAGTTGACACAGCCTGCACAATGTTCAAGAATACTAAAGCGAACAGAAAAGCAAAACAGACATTTCTGGTGATTAGGTTCTTCCAAGCATTCTGTCTGCAAAACTAGACTGCAGTTGTATATAAATGTTATAGTTCATCCTTACTAAGCTCGTACTGTGTGCTAGGCTATTCCACCCTCCCTAATTTTCACTTTTACTGTGTATATTCTACAGAAAGTGGGTTGCTCACAGAGATGAGTTCATAACATGCTGAGCCTGGTCACAAAGTTATTTGTGAACCTGACATTTGAATCCAGATGCCCTGGCCATGGCTTAAGGTTCTGATTAGCAGTGAATTAACTGGCTGCTGTGACTCTGCTTTGTGCTGTCCTCCTCCCATCTTCATCTCCTGTTCTCTCCTCTTTTCTCCTGGGTGTATATTGATAAGCACGTTCTCCACAGCCAGGCCTTAAAATTCAGACACTTTTTTCCCCCACCCCATAACATAGTAACCATGTTTCAAGCAGTCACGAGAAACCTGGAACACTGCCTGTTCTCATATGTAACACTCCTGAGTGAGAGAGTATGAAGTTGTATAGACTCACGCGCTTTAATAACTTGGCACAAGCCACAATCACCTGGCAATACAGTATCAATGAAGCATTGTATACATTGGGTTGATCTACAGGCACGTCTGTGGTGGAATGTCTTAATTGATGTGAGTGGCAGGATTCTCTAGGACAGAGGTCCCAAACTGTGTAAGAGTGGGAAAGGCTACAGAGCACAAGGAAACAATTCGTTTTTCAGAGCCAACATCATGGCTTGTGCGCTTGTCAAGATAAAGAACACTGACACCTGCTGGTAAGCAGGGAAATTGCATCCCAGCCCTACGAGCCATCACAATGACCTCCACTAGAAATCTCCATTTCCACCTTTAATTCAAGCAGACACACTGTCTCCTTAATTCAGGCAGACACACTGTCTCCAGATCTCTCAACTCAACTTTTCTTTGTTATAGGTAACTCCTAACTTAAAAAGATTGTTTATTTTTATTTTATGTGTATAAGTGTTTGCGCATAAGTTTGTACATGTACCATGCGCATGTCTAGTACCCAGGAAGGCCAGAAGAGGGCGACATATCCTGTAGACCTGGAGTTGAGTTGGATGCGACTGTGGACCTCAGTGTGGATGCTGGTAGCCAAAGTCAGGTCCTCTACATGAGTAGCTAGTGCGTTAACCACTAAGCACCTAGCTAGACCCAGTTCTTTACTTCAGACACATGCTCATTTTATTTCTATCTGTGCCTTTGTCCTAGTCTGAACCTATCGGCACCTCCAAGCATACTTTCAAACTGTTCTTGGTTGTTTCATCACCAATCAGTTGCCTGGGTTCCTTGCCTCTACCTAGATAGAAACTGTGGGTAGTTGAGGGGAAACCACTCAAAAGGCTGCCTCTGCTGCCTTCCTTTCCAGCAGAGTTATAGCAGCTGTAGAGAAGAGTAAGCAGCAACAAGCATCCTCTATGGCCACAGTACCCAAACCACCCTTGGGTAGCAGGCCCTTGTTTATATACAAATTACAGTCCCCATGCAGACCATGGGTCACCGAACCCTAGTCCTTGGCACTGGCCAGTACTACAACCCTCAGCCTGGGGATAAAACTCTTGACCTCAACACTTGACAGCACTCTGACCCTCTTCCAGTGACCAGGGTCTACAGGCTTGCTCTCTAGTTCCTTATAGCCCTTGTACCCTCCTGTAGTTATCTCTCTCTCTCTACTTCTGACCTCTTCGTCACATCCTGGTCACCACTGAATTATTCAACTGTCTTCTTCAGCTGCCAGGCAGATGTTCACTGCTGGCATCCCCTTCCTCTATTGTCTCTGATGTTTCAGCATGCACTCCTAAAAAGTAGGCAAGAAAACAGCCACTCCAAAATAGAATTTATTGGGCTTGATGTCCCAACAACAGAGGAAGTTTCTTTAGCTGACAACCTGAATGGATAAGATAAATAGTTTTAATTGTCAACCTGACACAACCCAGAATCACCTGGCAAGACCGTATCAATGAAGCATTGTCTACTGAATTGACCTGCAAGCATGTCTGTGTTGGATTCCCTTAATCAATGTGGGAAGGCTCATCCCACAGTGAATGGCATCATTCCCTAGGAAGGGGGGGTCCCAAACTGTGTGAGAGTGGGAGACTATGCTGAATACAAGGTAACAAACAAGAAAACATGCACACGTTCATTTTTCTCTGCTCTTGACCATGGATGTGAGCTGACCGGCTGCTTGAAGTTCTTTCTGTGACTTTCCCACGAAGATGACCAGTGATCTGCCATTGTACACTGAAATAAAGCACTTTGTCCCTTCTGTTGCTTCTTGTTGGGATATTTTACCACATAAACAGAAATCAAGCTAGAACTGTGAGCCTAAGAGGTCTGATTATATGGCAGGCAGGAAGAGTGGCACTTTGGCTAACCAACAGACATTTGTGTAGACCAACCATGGCCATCTGTTTGGACCAACTGTCTTAGTTTACTTTCTCTTGCTGTGATAAATGTTATAACCATTTTTAAAAAGCAAATTGGATAGGAAAGAATTTATTACACCTTAGAGTATACAGTCCATCATGAAGGGAATTTGCGGCAGTAGCTTAAGGCAGGAACGCTGAGACAGGAACTGAAGCAGAAGACACAAAGGAGTGCCGCTTACTGCCTTGCTCCTCAAGATTTGCTCAGTCTTTTTTCTTATACAATCCAGAGCCACCTGCCTAGGGGTGGGGCTGTATTCAGTTGACTGGGCCCTCCCAACATCAACCATTAATCAATAAAATGTCCCACAGACTGATGTACAGGTCAATTCGATGAAGACAATTTCTCATTTGAAATTCCTTCTTCTCAGATGAGAGCTTTGTGCCAACAAAACAAGCAAGCAACTAATCAAGAGCCCAACCACATCTTAACCTCTTAGCCCCAATCACAGTCATTGAGCTTTATACTGGAGACTAGTCTTAGCCTAGTCTCGCATCCCCAGTCTCAGTTACCCCTTTATTGGAGGGAGTGCTTCCCTCTGGCCAAAGTAGAACTAATTCTAGAATCGGCTAGATTTCTTAGAGGCTTGTGATAGTGAAGAGCCTGCTGGAAACTGTACTTTCAGCAGCCAGGGCCGTTAGCCACAGCCTTTGTTTAGTTGCCTCGTGTCCTCCACAGAATGTTTGCGATGGCTGGTGATGCCATAGAGTAGTTCAGCTGAGCTGAACCTCTGCTCTATCCTCTGCTTAGAGCAGGACGGAGAGTCAACCTCCCCACCCCGGGCACCTTTGCTTGTTTGCTGGAAGGAAGGAAGCAGTAGTCCTCGCAGCACATGCTTAAGGAACTCCTCATTGGCATTAAGAACCATTTTTGCAGGTTTAAACTGTGCTCTTACCTGATTGGTGCCTGTGAAGAAGTGCCCCACCCCCCAAAAATCGGCCTCACTCTAACTCCTTCTGGTCTGGAGCTAACAGAATGGAGTTTGGACCAGGGCCTCATATAGTTCGGGCTCCATAAATGAAGATGTGGCCAGTAATACACCTTCAAAGAGAGAAGAGCAGAGGCAGCCTTCCAGGGCGCTGGTGAGTGTGGCATGCTGGGCTGTGCGTAATGTTGTCAAGTGGCTTTTCAGTCAAGACTCACAACAATTCTTAATAAGTAGCAATTATTACTGGTTATTTAACAGACAAAATGATGTAGCAAAAAATTTTCCACCTCCAATTTCAAGTCTTAGGTTCATGGAGCTTAAATAATTTGCTTATGAGTAGAGAGTCTATGTCTTCTTTGCTGTCCCACCTCTGCACAGAATTATATTGTATAATAGATATTTACCTGTGCTGTCTTACTTGGTAATCAACCTTATCATTTTTGCCTTCTTTTTGCAGATGAGGCAAGCCAGACTTCCACAGCATTGTCACACAGTTAGGAGATCCTGAGAGCAAAGCCTGTGATTTCACCATGCTCTTCAGTGTGACTGCTTCATTCACACTTAATGCTCTGCCGGCTTTGAAACCAGCAACAAGGGCAGCTGATCATGCGTGGTGTGACTCACTTATCCCAACATCAATAAGTATGTGTGGTGGTGGGAGGCATGACAGTCTCCTCTTCGAAAATGACCATGATCAATTAGGATTATACATGATGCAAAAATGCCAGGAACTCTGTGAGGTGTTATCAGAAAATGACTAGACCCTACCTTAGTTACAGGGGAAAATAAAGACATTTCATAGAAAAAATTCAATACGGGTTCATCTGTTCTGTAGGACTGTCCCCTTCTCACTCTCCCCTCCCCCGTCATCTCCCACAATCCTGGGTTGGCAGCAGCAGAAGCTGTGTGCTGGGTTCTGGATGCCGCGGAGCGCTGCCTTCTCCCCATCCCAAAGCCGGAGTCTGGTATGTGAACTTCCGGAGTCTTCCACTTCTCTTTAGCTGCCAGAATCAGGCGCCAGGCTCTGGGCATCACCAACATGGTCTGCATTTCAGGGTTTCTATTTCAAGTTAGCAGGCTGCTGCCTGGGGAAGGAGACAGGAAAGCATGGGTATTCTAGGAAGGAAGCTAGGCTCTGGGGCCTTCTCAAAGTTTCTCTACCAGAGGAAGTGCACCAGTGAGGAGTGGGATCTGTCTGTCCCTGAAGTGTGCAGAGCTGGGAACCACTTCCAGCATCATGTTTTTGACCCTCTGATTTCTGTTCATTGAAGGGGGAAGACAAGGCTCTTCAGGGAAAGTAAAGGAAATCCTAAGACAGAGGGGCCCCTGGAGGGCAGAGCTGTGGCACACAGGGTTCTGGTCTGAGAAATAGGACCCCCTCTTGTATTTGTGCATGCCCTGCATATTTCTAAGAGTTATTTGCCTGTTCTTCTGGCGGTTCCCTTACCTACACAGTCAGTGGTTTAGGTTTTGTGAATCCCAAATACGTCCTCCAGTTTGATTTCATAAGCCATCCATTTATCCTTTCACTGCCAACCAGGAACGGATGCTATCCAGGACTGACCTTAAAGAGCAGCACATGGCCACCATCCTCATCCATGCAGCAGGGGAACAAGGTGGAAGGAAGACACTAATAGTTGTCAGGGAGTTCAAACCCCCTCAGAGAGCAGCAGGTAGGTGAAACAGGCCTTGAGGGAGCTTGTGCAGATGTGCTAACTGCAGAGAAAATGGGGGCTATACATTAGGGGATTCTTGCTTTGATCCAGGTTCTGCACAGTCCAGCAAATGTCACTTTGGGCCCACCCAAGGAAGACAATTCCTCTCTCTGTCTCAGAGAGGAATTTTTAAGCATCTCATTATGGATGATATACTTACCAGTTCCATTCACGCGTTGGCTATCAATGTCATGTGGGCCTGGTTTATTGATTCCTGGTTATCTCCAATATAGAGAAAGACTCAAGCCAATATCATAGGGAAGTAAAGATCTAGATGACCCAGATGAGTTAACAAGAAGCATGGCTTACAAAATCTTAGCTGCTATGTTGGGATGTGGGGAAGTATTGGCTGCTATTGGAACACCAGGAAGGAAAAACTCTGCACAAGAATGAGTCCATAGCTGAGAAACCAAAATCAAGCAGACCTACCACCGATGACACCATTTCGGCACCCAGACGCAGCCCTGCCTGAAGCCCTGTCCATCTGAGACTTCCCAACTACATGTACCAATCAGCGTCCCTTTCTGTTTAAAACACCTTGGGATTAGCTGCCCATCCCCCTGAAAACTGCATGCTTGACTCTCAAAAGCAGGTCTTTATTTTTGATGTTGGGGACACAGGACGTATGTAATTTTAGGAAACTTTCACCCTCGTCAGGATAATGCAGATTGCTCTTTAGGACTTCCACACTCTTCTCTAACCCAGAGCCCTGGCTCTGTGTCTGGAGCTTTCTCCGCCTACGGCTTTGTGCAGCCTCCTTTCAAAAATAACTTCCATCTGCTCGCCTGCCTGCAGCGCCTGTTCCTGCTTCTATTTCTGCACCCTGAGCCTCCCTGCACCCCTCCCCTGGCAATGACTAAGCTTTAGCAATACCCCCTCCCAGCACAAGCTCTCTAGCCAACTTTTGCTCTCCAGGTTCCATGGCAGCGTTCCCATAGCTCAACATGCGATCCACCAAAGTCCTTAGCTACATTTCTGGTCTCACCTATGAATTCCTGGAATGTCATAAAGCCCTGGGAACAATTCCTTGACACCCTGAAGATGGATGGCTAATACAGAAGAGGTTAACCCATGTGCGCTATTTAGAGATTACCCCCATTGTAATGGTTTAAGCAAGGAGAGAAGCCGAGCCAAGCTGATTGTAGGTAATAAGGATCCGTAAATCCTTAGTTCTAATAGCACCAGCCATCTCTGCCGATTTATTAGGGATTGTACATCATGCTGAGCATCTCTCCAGGCATGAGTTTATTTCTCACCACCTCTTGTTAGGTGTATTAGTTACTTCTTTCATTGCTATAACCAAATAATCCATAAGAAACAACTTAAAGCAGAAATGATTTATTTGGGGGATACAGTTTATTGTGACAGGGAAGGCACGGTGTCAAGAGCAGCCGGTCTGTGAGGTACCGGAAGATTTGCTCTAGCAATCAAGAGGCAGAGAGAGCCCAAGCAGCATGCAGCGACCCCCTATCTATGTGTGTTAGGGAGGCTCCACTTCCAGAGGCTTCCACAGCCTCCCCAAAACAGTGCCACCATCTGGAAACCAAACACTTAAACACATGAGCCTGTGCAGGGCATTTCACACTTAAGCCATAGAATTAGGTCAGCTATAGTCCAATCTGACACATGGAGGGTGAGTTAGCTCCTACTACAAACTCTAGCACTAGTATCTATGCTTGGATAAGCGGCTTGATCTTCCCGCCCTTTGAGTCAGCGAGTCGCGCTCTAGCCGTTCCCCTTGAAATGTGAGTACACGGGGCACATGTCTAAGGGCCAATACCCAATTCAGCAGGCTTCCTCCTTTTACCTTTACACATGATGTTGACATCAACAACCTGCTGGGGAGAGCATGTCACAGGGCCTCACATGGGTCCTAAGTGAATGCATAAAAGAAGCATGGAATGCTGGGCTGAGGATGTAGTTCTGAGGCAATGTTCCTGCATAGCAAGCACAAGACCCAGGGTTCTATCCCTAGCAGGAAAAAAGAAAGAAAGAAAGAGAAAGAGTAAGAAAGAAGAAAGGAAAAGAAAGAAAGAAAGAAAGAAAGAAAGAAAGAAAGAAAGAAAGAAAGAAAGAAGAAGCACATTTTTTATTCTTTAAAACTTTTTAAAGTTGTGGATAGTTTTCTTACTAGGTCCACAAACAGTTTAATTAATATTAGCCAAGTTCTGGCCCAAACTAGAGCCATGAAGCCCATGGTTTAGCAGTTCTGTCTCCCCATAAGAAGACACAGGTGGGCAAGGAAACCAGCAATGACTGGAAGCTACTGGGATTCAGCATCTCTTTTACGCCTAGCCTCCCTTCAACTTTTTGAAGCAGAGATCCAAGGACGCTTGCCATTGTGCCTGCCCCCACATTCCCTGGTTTGGACAATGATCAACATGTCCCACCATAAATAGTTTGTGCAGGACACCATAGATGAGGGGTTGGGGGTTCTGCATCTGGGAGGATGCTTTCGTACCAAGGGAAGGAGCCATAGTTAGATACCGAGCTTAGGTATCAGGGAATTTAGCCTACCCTCTGGGCTCATCCCTACACAGGGATTTGGTCTTCTCCATGGGTTCCTTTGTATTTTGACTACACATACTATGTATGAATATATTCCTGTAAATTTTTTTAAAAAGTAGACATGGGGCTGGAGAGATAGGTTCACAAGCCTGTCAGATCCCTAGAACCCACACAAAAGTCAAATGCAGTAGTGGAAGCATCAGCAACCTCAAGACACCCATGGTGGTGGGAAGGAAAGTGGAGACCAGAGACTCTCCAGAGGCCCATGGGCCAGCCAGACTGGCCTTCTCAAACAAGGCAGAAAAAAGGCTTATCACCCGAAGGCCTCCCACGACTTCCACACACATGGCCTGGCAGGCATGTGCCTTCCACACATGCACTCACGCATCACACAAAAGTAATTTGTTTTAAAACATAGATGCCCTTCTACAGTCTCTTTTGACCAGGAATCTAAAGCTTTGCTAACGTGGTTGTCTTAATCCGGGACTTTGCTGTGTAGCACAGGTGGGCCTCCAGTTCATGATCCTCCTGTCTCCGCCTCCCAAGTGTTGGGGTTATGGGTAGCAGCATCATACATAGCTCACGAAGCCTTACTCTGTGCTGGCTCCTCTTCTCGCTGGTGATTTGCATACCAGCTTTGTAAACATTTCCAGATCTTCCTGTCACTATCAGAGCATAGAGTTACATCCTGTTCTGCATAAATTATGTCGTACTGCATGTATTGCTTTGTAATTTATTTACTTCCCCATGTACCATAGATTCACCTCCTTCCTGTAAACTATAATTTATACTGTGACTGTGTTGTTTTTTACTTAGCCAGTGTCCCCTACATTATGGACATAGACTTTTTTTATAAAATTATTAAGCATGCTGCAGTGAGCCTTCTATTATGCACATTTTTATGTCGATACATGCGTCTCAAGATCTAATACTGAAAATTGGAATTCTGAGCCATCTGGGAGCACATACAAAGAGAAGTTCAGAAGAAATTGCCAAGACCAGGCTCAGGCTAGTCCCCTACTCTGAACATCTGACTCTCTGCTTTTTTATGTGTCTCTGAAAGCACACTCGGCTGACATACTTAGCACAACTCAAGTAGCAGCAAAGTGATATTTACTTTAGCCACGATATTTCATACATCTTAGTGATCTCGTAGGATCTTCTGAAGTGAGATATAACAATACAGATGAGGAAGTTTGGTTCAGAGAGGTAAGAATGTTTCCCTGTTTCACACAACCATAAGGGTGGCCGACTTGGTGTTGAAATCCTGGTTGCCTCAATCTCAAAGACCATGCCCTTAATTAGGTGATGTGGAGTTCATTATTTATAAACCACTGAGTCTCTCAAAGAGAAATCTTTCCAGTGTACAATGCCCACCATGAATCAGCATCCCTTATGCTGTCCAGTGGAGAGGAAGGCAGGGTCTTCCTTCAGTGGCCTGAGCGTATCACCTGCAACCACCCTTACAGGTGCAGCAGCCTGTGTGATGAGAGCTGTCCCATAGCATGATGGGTGAAATATGTTGTCTGAAGTGGCTGTGGCCCCTTGTGAGAATGTAGGCTGGAGACAGAGGAAGAGGAGGAGAAGAAGGAGGAGGAGAAAGAGGAGGAGGAGAAAGAGGAGGAGGAGAAGGAGAAGGAGAGGAAAAGGAAGAGGAGGGGAAGGAGGAGGAGGAAAAAGTGAAGAGAAGGAAGAGGAGGAGAAGGAGGAGGAGAAGGAGGAGGAGGCATGACCCTCTTAGACTGATTTTCAGCCACTTGACACCTGACCTTTAACCCACACGTTGCCTTTACTCTTGTGCAGCACAGGCCTTGCAACCACAGTCACAGCTGCAGCACAGCTGCTGGCCCTGTTTCTGACCCCTCTAGGCCTTTGCTCTTTTGATCCTTGCACTTGGATGTACTTCCCACCAATTTCTCACAACATACCACTTCTTCCAGCAGGGACCAGCCTTTCCACCCTCTCTGCTTTCATGGAAATTCCCTCCTTCCCTGGTCTTTTCTTGGTGTATCACATCTCTCTTGGGCTCCAGGAGATATGGGTTGCTCTGGACATGTGGTCCCAAATTCACACTTTCACCCTGTCACTGTTGCCATCTGACCTGTGACTTCTTGTCCCATCGCTCCCTACAAGTTTATAATACCTTAACGACAAATGAAAAGCACTTTTAGACACCCGAATATGCTATGTAATTTCATGATTCTCAATTTGCAAAGTAAGTAAGTATAATGAAGCAACTGCATAGGTTGCACAGAGCTTGGCTGACAATATGAAACACTTGGCTTGCTGTCTTCGCTCGGCATCTCCAGGAACATCTATTAATATGAGTTGTTACTTATTACTGGTTGGCTGTCTCAGAGGAAGCAGAATGTTCTCAAGGCTCGGAGGCCCAGGGAAAGTTACTAACCCTCCCTGTGATGCAGTCACTCCCTCCCCCAGAATCCTTCGTTTAGCTTCTTTTGACATTAAGCGTACATTAAATGCCTGAGCCGTGGTTTTCTTAGAAATCAGCGTGAATAAAATAATAATGTGCCCTCTCCTCGTGGAGCCTGCATTGTAATTGGGAGTGCAAGCATCTGTCAAAGAAGAAGGCACAAACGTGCTCCTGTGGTGAGAGCTTGAGAGAGATGTGAGGAAGGCATGTGGGCAGTCCGGACCCACAGCAGAAGTTTTCTGGGGAAACTGAACTGAAATCTGAAGTTTCAGTAGGAAAGGAATAAGAAATAAAGGAAAGACACGCACCTGTGTCAGAGTGGCAAGAACGTGCAAAGGCCCTGGGGTAGTGAGAAGTCCCATCCTGCATCTCATAAATGCCTGAACTCAGCAATGTGGCAGTGACCCACAAGACTAAAATGGAGCTCCGAAGGTGCCATCACCTAGTGTCACCAGTATGACTATAACTCTGCGTTTATAACTATGTTGTAACATGTCACTCCGTGTTTGTTGTAATGTGGGGCAAATAAGCCTGTGACATTTCTGGTCCCTTAAAAGTGTGGCAAACTGTCATACTCTGCATGTTACACTTGAAGACAGTAAGCATGTACTTATTTGTCTATAATTTGTCATCATTGTGGCACGTCCTCTTAATACTCATTTTGTAGTGTACGGTGCAGTAATCGCCTTGTTCTGACAGCAGCAACCTCATGTATCTTCTGCTGTGTCTTGATTGCACGGGGACGCCAAGGCGATTGTGCACTTCAGTGTCTGCACAACAGGATGGCCTGACCGAATGTCTCTCAGAAGATGCTCTCTCTCTCTCTCTCTCTCTCTCTCTCTCTGAGCACTGCCTGCCTGCTTATTGGTTAGGATGTGCTCGGGAGAGGGTCATGCATGTAGAGCTGTCTGAAGCATGCTCTGAGATGTTGGAGGATAGAGTCCAGAATATTCAGATTAATTCCAGGAAACCTTCCAGGACTGGCAAACTGAGAACACTCGGTATCCTTGATCCTTCCGCTCAGGGCAGGTGTTCCTGTCTAACCTTGTCTCTTTAGATTTTGGGAGCTCACAGTAGGAGTTGTTCTGTGAAAATTGTCAATATCAGTCCTGTCTCTGAATGTCACACAGTGGATGACAATACATCTGCATATACTGGAAGATGTCATATGTCCATACACAGTAAATGATGGCACATGTCTATACACAGTGGGAGATGACACATGTCTGCACACAGTAGGGGATGTTACATGGCTGTACACAGTGGGAAATGTCACATGTCTGTACACAGTGGAAAACATTACATGTTTGTACACAGTGGTAGATGTTATATGTCTGCACATATAGTGGACAGTGGAACATGTCTACATACAATAGGAGACATTGCATATTTATTGTTGGCCAGTGCCACCAGGTTTAACATTTTTCTCTTGTTACTATCTAGACATTCTGAGTCTGTCTGATCACAATGAAAGCTTACAAACTGGGCTTGAGGTCACTCAAGGATCTTTGATACAAAAGGAAAAGTTGAATTGACACAAGAAAACACAAACAGAAGTTCTCAAGCCATGAAAACACATCCTAGAAACACAAACAAACACTGGGCTATCATCGCCGACTGTTTCTTACCTATTTTCTACAGCAGGTCAGAGATGGTAGCTGGAAGCCACAATGCTGAATTTCCTTGCAAACAGTCTATGATTGGAGTAACTGCTAATTCAAATGATTGTACCCCTCAACCTAAGGGGTTGCTGAAGGGTGTTGGCTCTCTCTTTGTAAAACTCATTGCAACCTCTCTCATTATAACTGCACATATAATGCAGCAAACTAAAAAATTGTCAGTTCAGTATATGAAAGAAAAGATCATCCAGTAGGCTGTGTGTAATCCATGTGAACAAACAATTTTATATATGGAAAAGAAGATCACCCAGTGGGTCTGTGTATCATCCCCGTGGGCATGCTAACAAGTTCCTTCCCATGTTAAACACAGCTAAGTAAATGAGCCATTGAAAAAACAGTGCACAGGTAGGTTGATGATGCATAGACGCATGGTATAAATTGACTTTCTTTATAAAAAGCTCACGCTAAATAAGTGTGTTGTCTACGTGTATGCCTGTGTGCCACATAGGTGCCTGGTGCCCATGGAGGCCATAAGAGGATGTCGGACGCCATTGAACTAGAGTTACAGGTGGATGTTAGCCACCATATGGGTGGTAGGAAAGGAAAGTAAGTCCTCAGCAGGAGCAGCCAGTGCTGTGAGCCACTGAGCCAGCTCTCCAGCCTCATGGCTTGGCTTTCTAAAGACTAGAATCAAAATGTTTAGAGACATTCTTTTCCATATATGTATAATGATATACTTCTCAGTACGTCTGTATCTTCCTCAAAATGGATTTGGGCCATGTGATTAAGTTTTGTTAGAACAATGGAATAGAAGTGATGTAGAGCATTTCCAGAACTGGGAACAAATCTGTTTGCGAAAGGGACTTTTCTCCCTCTGAACCCTGTGGCTTATGGCAGAATGACCCTCGAGTCCTTGGTTCACAGGCCAAAGAAAATCACTCAAGATGTCTAGATAGTCTGCATCCTGTTGGAATGTGAGTCAGACAGAAGATTCTGTTTCACTGGGGCAACTGTAGTTTAGGAGTCTGTTTGTCACTGCAGCATGCATCAGGCTATCCTAACAAAAACATGGTGCAGGTGCTGATTCATGGTCTGCTTTTAATCATTTTACATTAGGTCATGCACAACTTCCCATGCAAATAAGTATTTCTTCAACATCATATTGATCACAGTGTGAGGCATATTCGTCATATAGCTGCAGTGGATTTTTGTTCATCAGGATAAATTCATAGAGTCATTTCAGATTGTAACATTTTCTTAAATGGTGGATCTCAGTGCCGGCTACCAAAACTTAAGCATGTGGAACACATCTTTAATCTGAGAGGTCTCCACTCCTGAAAAGGCCCTGGGCACTAACATGTAAATGATGCTTGGCGACTTGACAGGCGACTACCATGCTTTAGTTCAATCAGATGTCTTTTGTACTGACATTAAAACACCACTAACTCACCATTTGTTCTTGGTTTTCTTGTCTGAATTTCTTTTTCTGTCTTTAGGACACCTTCATTTGGTTAACTCCTTTGTGCCCCTAAAGGCTCAACTTAGAATCACTTTTCCCCTGGGCGTCCTGCATACAGAAAGGTTTTAGTGGAAGGTAACAACCACCTTTGTAAGCAACTGCCTGATCACCAGCATTGCCATCCCCTCTGTGGCAAAGCACTCAAGCCTCAGGAGCTTCGCACTCAGAGGCAATAATTGATCTCCTCAGATTCCCTTCCTTCCACCTTTGGATCTTAGGGATGAAAAACTTCAGCTTAAAAATATGCCCCTTGAGCCAGGCATGGTGGTGCATGCCTTTAATCCCAGCACTCAGGAGGCAGAGGCAGGTGGATCACTGTGAGTTCGAGGCCAGCCTGGACTACAAAGCGAGTCTAGGACAGCCAAGACTACACAGAGAAACCCTGTCTCGAAAAACCAAAACAAACAAACAAACAAACAACAACCACAAAAAAAATGCCCCTTGATCATGGGGCATCTTTCCATCTTCAGATATCTTCTTCGATTTCTTTCTTCAGAGGCTTGAAGTTCTTGTCACACAGGTCTTTCTCTTGCTTGACTAGAGTTACACCAAGATATTTTATATTATTTGTGGCTATTGTGAAGTGTGTAGTTTCCCTAATTCCTTTCTCGGCCCGTTTGTATTTTGTATTCTGTATTTTTAAATTTTTTTTCACTTTACATCCTGATTGTAGCCCTCTCCTTGGTTTCCTCTGGTCCTACCCTCCTTCCCTTATCCCCAGTCCCCAGTCCCTTATTCCTCAAAAAGAGGGAACCCTCCTCCCCTATCATCTGATCTCAGCCTACCAAGTCTATCAGGTCTCACTTGGACTGTCTGTAACCTCTTGCTCTGTGGACTGGCAAGGCCACCCTACCAGGGGGAAGTGATCAACATGTGGGTACCAGAGTCCATATCAGAGGTAGCTCCTACTCCCCATATTGTAGGACCCACAAGGAAACTATGCTGCCTATCTACTACATCTGAGCAGGGGGTCTAGATACTCACTATGCATGGTCTTTGGTTGGTGCAGCAGTCTCAGTAGCAACCTCCCCCACCTCCATCACCATGGATTTGTTGGCTCCGTTGGTCTCCCTGTGGAACTTCTGTCCCCTCCAGGTCCTTCTATTCCCCAGCTCTTCCATAAGACTCCTTGTGTTTCACCCCAAAGTCTGTCTGTGAATTTCAGCATCTTCTTACATCTCCTGCTGGGGAGAGTCTTTCAGAGGACCTCTATGATAGGCTTCCATCCTGTTCCTTCTCTTCAACAGCCTCTGGTACCTATTCTATTTGCCCTTTTGAATGAGAATTAAGCATCCTCCCTAATGTCTTCCTTGTTATTTAGCTACTTTAATGTGTGTATTTTAGTGTGGTTATCTGTATTTTGTGGCCAATATCTGCTTATAAGTAAGTATATACCATGCATGTCTTTCTGAGTCTCAGTTACCTCACTCAGGAACCTGTCTCCTATGCCAATGTGTTCAAGGCTCTTCCCAACTTTTTCTTCTCACAGATTTAGTGGGGTTGGATTTATATTGATATCTTTAATCCACTTGGACTTTAGTTTTGTGCAAGGTGATGAGTAAGGATCTATTTGTATTTTTCTATATATAAACATCCAGTTAGACCAGCACCATTTGCTGAAGATGCTATCTTTTATCCATTGTATGGTTTTGGCTTCTTTGTCAGATATCAAGATCCATAGGTATGTGGGTTTATTTCTGGGTCTTCAGTCTAGTTATATTGATCAACCTATCTGCTTCTACGCCAGTGCCACACAGTTTTTATTACTGTTGCTCTATGGTACAGCTTGATGTCAAGGATGGAGATTCCTCTATAATATCTTTTATTATACAGGACTATCTTAGCTATTTGGTTTTTTTTTGTTGTTGTTGTTTTCCCATATTAAGTTGAGAATTGTTCTTTCAAGGTCTGTAAAGAATTGTGTTTGCATTTTAATGGGAATCACATTGAATCTGTAGATTGCTTTTGGTAAAATGGGTATTTTTTTCTATGTTACTCCTACCAATCCATGAACATGGGAGATCTTTCCATCTTTTGATATCTAATTCAATTTCTTTCTCCAGAGACTTGAATTTTTTTTCATACAAGTCTTTCACTTGCTTGGTTAGAATTATACCAAGATACTTTATGCTTTTTGTGGCTATTGTGAAGGGTTTTTCCCCATAATTTCTTTCTCAGCCTATTTGTCTTTTGTATATAGGAGGGATACTGTTTTGTTTTGTTGTGTTTTGTTTTGTTTTTTAGTTTTGCATCCAGTCAATTTGCTGAAGGTGTTTATCAGCTGTAGGAATTCCTTGGTAGAATTTTTGGGGTCACTTATCTATACTATCGTATCATCTGTGAATAGTAATACTTTAACTTCTTCCTTTCCAATTTGTATCCCCTGATCTCATTTAGCTGTCTTATTGCTCTAGCTAGGATTTCAAGTACTATATTGAAGAGATATGGAGAGAGTGGACAGCCTTGTATTGTTCCTGATTTCAGTGGAATTTCTGTAAGTGACACTTCATTTGATTTGATGTTGGCTATAGGCTTGTTGTGTATTGTCTTTATTAAGTATAGGTATGTGCCTTGTGCCCCTGATCTCTCCAAGACTTTAATATGAATGTGTATTGAATTCTGTCAAATGATTTTTCAACACCTGAGGAAATGATCATGTAGGTTTTTTCAGTATTTATATGGTGTATTACATTGATGAATTTCCATATATTCACACACACACACATACACAAACACACACACAAACACACACACCTTGATGGTTGAAATGAAGCCTTCTTGGTCATGAAGGATGATATTTTCGATGTGTTCTGGTCTTTACTTTGCAAGTATTTAATTGAGTATTTTTTAATCAATGTTCATAAAGGAAATTAGCTTGAAATCCTCTTACTTTGTTGGGTCTTTGTGTGGTTTAGATATCATGGTGACTATGGCCTCATAGAATGAGTTTGGAAATGTTTCTTCTGTTTCTATTTTGTGAACTAGTTTGAGGAGTATTGGTATTAGCTCTTCTTTGGGAATCTGGCTTTTTTTGATTGGGAGACTTTTGATGACTGCTTCATTTCTTTAGGAAACATAGGTTTATTTAATTTGTTTACCTGATTATGATTGAATTTTGGTAATTGGAATCTATCAAATGTCCATTTCATTTAGATTTTCAAATTTTGTGACATATAGACTTTGAAATATGACTCTTTGGATTTCCTTGGTGTCTGTTGTTATGTTTCTCTTTTCATTTCTGATTTTTTTTGAATATTCTCCCTCTGCTTTTTAGTTAGTTTGGCTAAGGGTTTGTCTATCTTGTTGATTTTCTCAAAGAACCAGCTCTTGGTATTGTTGAGTCTTTGAATCATTTTTTTGTTGTTGTTTGTTTCTAATTTATTGATTTCAGCTCTGAGTCTGATGGTTTCCTTTTAACTCCTCCTCTTTGGTGTGTTTGATTCTTTTTATTCTAGAGCTTTCAGGTGTGCTGTTAAATTGCTAGTGTGAGATCTCTCCAATTTATTTATAAAGACTCAGTGCTATGAAATTTCCTCTTAGCACTGCATTCATTGTATCCCATCAGTTTGGGTATCTTGTGCCTTCATTTTCATTGAATTCTAGAAAGTCTTTCATTTCTTTTTTATTTCATCCCTTACCAAGAAGTCATTGTGTAGGGAGTTATATGGTTTCTTTGGTTTTGCAGGCTTTCTGATGTTTCTGTTGATTTTGAGTTTAAGATTTAATCCATGTGTGGTCTGATAGGATGCAAGAGGTTATTTCTATCTTCTTGTGTCTGTTGAGGTTTTCTTTGTTACCCAGTATATGGTCAATTTTGGAAAAGGTTCAGTGAAGTGGTGAGAAGAAGATATATTCTTTTGTGTTTGGGTGAAATATTCTATAGATATCTCTTAGGTCCATTTGATCCATGGTGTCTATTAGTTTCATTATTTCTCCATTTAGTTTCTGTCTTGATGATCTGCCCATTGGTGAGAGTGGGGTGTTGAAGTCTCCCATTATTAATATGTTTGATTCGATGTGTGACTTAAGATTTAGTTTCTTTTACAGTGTTTATTTTACAAATGTGTGTGCTTTTGCATTTGGAGCACAGATGTTGAGACATCATCTTGGTGGATTTTTCATTTGATGAGAATAAAGTATCCTTTCCCATCTCTTTTATTTAGTTTTGGCTGATACTTTATTTATTAAATACTAGAATGGCTACTTCAGCTTGTTTCTTGGGTCTGTTTGCTTAGAATACCTTTTCTAGCCTTTTAATCTGAGGTAATATCTATCTTTATTGCTGAGGTGTGTTTCTTGTATGTATCAGAATGATGGGTCCCGTCTTTGCATCCATTCAGTTAGTTTGTTTTTTTTATTGGGGAGTGGAGGTCATTGATGTTGAGAGATATTAATGACCAGTGGTTTTTAGTTCCTGTTTGGTGTGTGTGTGTGTGTGTGTGTGTGTGTGTGTGTGTGTGTGTGCGCGCGCGCACGCGCGTGCGCTTGTGCGCACATGTGGTTTTTATATTCACAGTGGGGGAGAGAGAGAAAGAGAGAGAGAGAGAGAGAGAGAGAGAGAGAGAGAGAGAGAGAGAGAGAGAGAACTTCCTCTCTGTTTTGCAAATGTGGGGTTATTTATTTCCTGTGTTTTCTTGGGTTGCAGTTTTCCTTCCAGTATCTTCTTCAGGGCTGGATTTCTGGTTAAGTGCTCTTTAAACTTGGCTTTGCATTGACTATCTTGTTTTCTCCATCTATGGTGATTGAAAGTTTTGCTGGGTATAGTAGTCTGGGATGGACACTGTGGTTTCTTAGTGTCTGCATGACATCTATCCAGGACCTTCTGGCTTTCATAGTCTCTGTTGAGAAGTTAGGGATAATTCTGACAGGTTTGTCTTCAAATGTGGCTTAGCCTTTTTCTCTTGCAGCTTTTAATAGTCTTTCTTTTTCTGTACATTTAGTGTTTTGATTATTATGTGGCAGGAGGATTTTCTTTTCTGGTTTAATTTATTTGAAGCTCTGTTGGTTTCTTGTATGTCTATAGGCATCTCATTCTTTAGGTTGGGGAAGTTTTCTTCTATGATTTTGTTGAAAATATTTTCTGGGCAGTGGAGCTTGGAGTCTTCCGTTTCTTCTATTCCTATTATTCTTGTATTTGGTCTTTTTATAGTGTCCCATATTTCTTGAATGTTTTATGTGAGAAACTTTTTAGTACAGCATTTTCTTTAACTGATGTATCAATTATTTCAACATACTTCTGCACTTGAGATTCGTTCTTCCATTTCTTGTATTCTGTTGGTGTTGTGTCTGCAGTTCTTATTCTCTTCCCTTGGTTTTCTAACTTCAGAATTGCCTCAGATTGTGTTTTCTTTGTTGTTAATAATTACATTTTTTTATGTCTTGAATAGTTTTATTCATTTCTTTCTCCCATTTGATTGTATTTTTCTGTAATTCTTTAAAAGATTCATTCCATTCCTTCATCTGTTTGAATGTATTCTCTTGTGTGTATTTAGGAGATTTATTTTCCTCCTTCAAGGCTTCTATAATTTTAATAACCTCAAATTTAAAATCTTCTTTTGCTTCAGGAGTGTTGATATCATGGGATTGATGTCTTGGGACTACTGGTTTCTGTTGGTGTCATATGGCTCTGAGTTTTGTTGCTTGTGTTCTTATCCTGACCTCTAGCCATCTGGTTGTCTCTGGTGTTAGCAGACCTGGAGGTCACTCCCAATGTGTTCACTCTCTGTGTCCCAGATGGTCCAGGCAGGCCATTAGCAGCTGAATTGAACTTCAAGCTGAAGGCTGCTTGCTAGGGCTTCTCAGAGGCCTCCTCGGGATGGCAAACAATGGAGGTTGAAGACTGTACTCTGCTCAGCTCTGCTGTGATCACTGTCTGTTTCCCAGTTGGGCCAGGTAGGTAAGGAGAAGGTTGAGAGGGTTCTAAGCCAAAAGCTACTCAGATACCCCACAGATCTCCTTAGGATCATTCCATTTGTCTTTTGTATTTAGGAGGGCTACTGATTTAAAATTTTTAGTTAATTTTGTATCTCTTCACTTTGTCGAAGTTATTTATCAGCAGTAGGAGTTCTCTGGTAAAATTTTTGTAGTCACTTATATATACATTCAGATCATCTGGAAATAGTGATACTAGACTTCTTTTTTTTTTAGATGTTTTATTTTTTTCCTCCTTTATTAATTTATTCTTGTTACATCTCAATGGTTATTCCATCCCTTGTATCCTCCCATTCTTCCCTCCCTCCCATTTTCCCCTTATTCCCCTCCCCTATGACTGTTCCTGAGGGGGATTACCTCCCCCTGTATATATTCATAGGGTATCAAGTCTCTTCTTGGTAACCTGCTGTCCTTCCTCTGAGTGCCACCAGGTCTCCCGCACCAGGGGACATGGTCAAAGGTGAGGCACCAGAGTATGTGAGAAAGTCATATCCCACTCTCCACTCTACTGTGGAGAGTGTTCTGTCCATTGGCTAGATCTGGGTAGGGGTTTAAGGTTTACCACCTGTATTGTCCTTGGCTGATGCCTTAGTTTGAGCGGGACCCCTGTGCCCAAATCTGCCTATCATAATGTTCTACTTGTAGGCTTCTAGGACCCTCTGGATCCTTCTACTTTGCCTTTCTCCCATGATTCTCTCATCTAGAGTCCCACTAGAATGTCCTCTCCTCTGTCTCAGTTTCCTGGTAAGTGAAGGCTTTCGTGGGACATGCCCCTTGGGCTAATATGCAGATATAAGTGAGTATATACCATTTGAGTGTTTCTGCTTCTGAGTTAACTCACTCATTATGATCATTTCTAGCTCAATCCATTTATCCACAAATTTCGGGAATTCCCTGTTTTTAATAGCTGAATAGTATTCCATAGTGTATATGTACCACAGTTTCTTTATCCATTCTTCTACTGATGGACACTTAGGCTATTTCCATGTTCTGGCTATTATGAATAAGACTGCTATGAACATGGTTGAGTAAATTTTCTTGCTGTGTGCTGGAGCATCTTCTGGGTATATTCCAAGGAGTGGAATAGCTGGGTCTTGAGGAAGCCCTATTCCCATTTTTCTGAGATAGCACCAGATAGATTTCCAAAGTGGTTGTACTAGTTTGCATTCCCACCAGCAATGGAGGAGTGTTCCTCTCTCCCCACATCCTCGCCAGCATGTGGTGTCGCTTGAGTTTTTGATCTTAGCCATTCTCATGGGTGTAAGATGGAACCTCAGAGTTGTTTTGATTTGCATTTCCCTGATGATTAAGGAGGTTGAGCATTTCTTTAAGTGTTTCTCAGCCATTTGATATTCTTCTGTTGAGAATTCTGTTTAGTTCCATGCCCCATTTCTCAATTGGGTTATTTGGTTTTGTGGTGTTTAATTTCTTGAGTTCTTTATATATTTTGGATATTAGACCTTTGTCAGATGTAGGGTTGGTGAAGATCTTTTCCCAGTCTGTAGGCTGTCAGTTTGTTCTCTTGACAGTGTCTCCTGCCTTACAGAAGCTTCTCAGCCTCATGAGGTCCCATTTATTAATTGTTGACATTAATGCCTGGGCTGTTGGTGTTCTGTTCAGGAAGTTGTCTCCTGTGCCAATATGTTCCAGGCTCTTTCCCATTTTTTCTTCTAAGTGACTTAGTGTCTCTGGTTTTATGTTGAGGTCTTTAATCCACTTGGATTTGAGTTTTGTACAAGGTGACAAATATGGGTCCAGTTGCATTTTTTTACATATATACATCCAGTTAAACCAGCAGTGTTTGTTGAAGATGCTATCCCTTTTCCATCTAATGGATTTGGCTTCTTTGTCGAAAATCAAGTGACCATATGTGTGTGGATTCATATCTGGGTCTTCGATTCGATTCCACTGATCAACCAGCCTGTTGCTGTGCCAGTACCATGCTGTTTTAATTACTATTGCTTTATAGTACAGTTTGAGATCAGGTATGGAGACTCCTCCAGAGCACCTTTTATTGTACAAGATTGTTGCTATTCTGGGTTTTTTGTTTTTCCATATGAAGTTCAGAATTGAACTTTCAATGTCTTTAAAAAATTGTGTAGGTATTTTGATAGGGATTGCATTGAATATGTAGATTGCTTTTGGTAAAATGGCCATTTTTATTATGTTAATTCTCCTGATCCATGAGCAAGGTAGATCCTTCCATCTTCTCATGTCATCTTCAATCTCTTTCTTTAGGGTATTGAAATTTTTTTCAAACAGGTCCTTCACTTGCTTAGTTAGAGTAACTCCTAAGTACTTTATATTGCTTGTGGCTAATGTGAAGGGTGTAGTTTTCCTAATTTCTTCCTCTGCCAGCTTGTCATTTGTATATAGGAAGGCTACAGACTTTTTTGAGTTGATTTTGTATCCAGCCAATTTGCTGAAGGTGTTTATCAGCTGTAGGAGTTCTCTGGTGGAATTTTGAGGGTCACTTATGTAGACTATCATATCATCTGCAAATAGGGATAATTTGACTTCCTCCTTTCCCATTTGAATACCCTTGATCTCCTTTTGTTGTCTTATTGCTCTGGCTAGAACTTCGAGTACTATATTGAAGAGATATGGAGAGAGTGGGCAGCCTTGCCTTGTTCCTGATTTTAGAGGAATTTCCTTGAGTATCTCACCATTTACTTTGATTTTGGCTATTGGCTTCCTATATATAGCCTTTATTATGTTGAGGAAAGTTCCTTGTATTCCCGATCTCTCTAAAACTTTAAACATGAATGGGTGTTGGATTTTATCAAATGCTTTCTCTGCATCCAAAGAGATGATCATGTGTTTTTTTATTTTCAGTTTGTTTATGTGGTGGATTACATTGATGGATTTCCGTATATTAAACCATCCCTGCATGCCTGGAATGAAGCCTACTTGGTCATGATGAATGATATCTTTGATGTGCTCTTGTATTCGTTTTGCAAGTATTTTATTTAGTATTTTTGCATCGATGTTCATCAGAGAAATTGGTCTGAAATTCTCTTTCTTTGTTGAGTCTTTGTGAGGTTTAGGTATCAATGAGACTATGGCCTCATAGAATGACTTTGGTAATGTTCCATCCATTTCTATGTTTTGGAGTAGCTTGAAGAGTATCGGTATTAGCTCGCCCTTGAAGGTCTGGTAGAATTCTGCACTGAAGCCATCTGGCCCTGGGTTTTTTTGGTTGGGAGACTATCAATGATTACTTCAATTTCTGTAGGGGAAATGGGACTATTTAGCTTGTTTATCTGTTCTTCACTCAACTTTGGCAAGTGAAATTGATCAAGAAAATCGTCCATTTCCCTTAGATTTTCAAATTTTGTGACCTATATGCCTTCAAAGTAGGATCTTATGATTCTTTGTATTTCTTCAGTGTCTGTTGTTATGTCTCCCTTTTCATTTCTGATTTTGTTGATTTCAATACTGTCTCTCTGCCTTTTAGTTAGGTTGGCTAATGGTCTGTCTATCTTGTTGACTTTCTCAAAGAACCAGCTCTTGGTTTTGTTGATTCTTTGGACTGTTTTCTTAGTTTCTAATTTGTTAATTTCACCCCTGAGTTTGATTATTTCCAGACGTCTACTCCTTTTGGGTGTTTCTGCTTCTTTTTTTTCTAGGGCTTCCAGTTGTGTCGTTAAGGTGTTTATGTGCGATGCTTCCAAATTCTTTTTAAAGGCACTTAGTGCTATGAATTTTCCTCTTAGCACTGCTTTCAATGTATCCCACAAATTTGGGTATGTTGTTCCTTCATTTTCATTGAATTTCAGAAACTCCTTGATTTCTTTCTTTATTTCTTCCCTGACCCAGGTGTCATTTAGCAGAGAGTTGTTTAGTTTCCACATCCGTGTAGGCTTTTTGTTATTTCTGTTGTTGTTGAATTGCAGCCTAAGCCCATGATGATCTGATAGGATACAAGGTATTATTTCAATCCTCTTGTATCTGTTGAGGCTTTCTTTGTGAACTACGATGTGATCAATTTTGGAGAAGGTTCCATGTGGTGCAGAGAAGAAGGTATATTCTTTCTTGTTTGGGTGAAAGGTTCTATAGATATCTGTTAGATCCATTCATGGTATTGGTTAATGATGTTATTTCTCGGCTTAGTTTCTGTTTCGATGACTTGTCCTTCAGTGAGAGTGGGGTGTTGAAGTCTCCCACTATTATTGTGTGGGGGATCGATGTGTGGTTTAAGCCTTTTTAGCAGATCTTTTACAAATGTGGGTGCCCTTGTATTGGGAGCATAGATGTTCAGAATTGTGATGTCATCTTGGTTGACTTTACCTTTGATGAGTATGAAGTGTCCATCCTCATCCCTTTTGATTAATCTTGGTTGAAAGTCTATTTTGTTCTATATTAAAATGGCTACGCCTGCTTGCTTCTTGTCACCATTTGCTTGGAATACTTTTTTCCAACCTTTTATCCTGAGGTAATGCCTATCATTATGGATGAGATGTGTTTCTTGAATGCAGAAGAATGTTGGATCCTGTTTATGCACCCATTCAGTTAGTCTGTGTCTTTTTATTGGAGAATTGAGACCATTGATGTTGAGAGATATTAATGACCAGTTTCTATTAAGAGTCTTAACTTTGATGTTGGTTCCAGTCGAGCGTTTGTGTAGTTGTGTTTTTGCCATGGTATAGTTATCTATTTCCTGAGTCGTTTTGGTTGTAGCTTGACCCTTTGGGATGGAGTTTTCCTTCTAGTACCTTCTGTAAAGCTGGATTTGTGGATAGGTACTGTTTGAATTTGGTTTTGTCATGGAATATTTTGTTTTCTCCATCAATGGTTATTGATAGTTTTGCTGGGTAAAGTAGTCTGGCCTGGCATCTGTGGTCTCTTAGGGTTTGCAGGATCTCTGTCCAGGCCCTTCTGGCTTTGATGGTCTCTGCTGAGAAGTCGGGTGTAATTCTGATGGGTTTGCCATTAAATGTTATTTGGCCCTTTTCCCTTGCAGCTTTTAATATTTTTTCTTTGTTCTGTATGTTTTGTGTTTTGATTATTATGTGACGGGCAGTTTTTCTTTTCTGGTCAATTCTATTTGGTGTTCTGTATGCCTCTTGTATGTTTATAGGCATCTCTTTCTTTAGATTGGGGAATTTTCTTCTATGATTTTGTTGAGAAGAGTTTCTGGGCCTTGGAGTCTGATATCTTCTCTTTCTTCAATGCCTATTATCCTCAGATTTCTTCTTTTCATGGTGTCCTTAATTTCTTGGATGTTTTGTGTCAGGAGTTTTCCATATTTGGCATTTTCTTTAAGATCTGCTATTGTATCTTCTAGACTTGAGATTCGTTCTTCAATCTCTTGGATTCTGTTGGAAAAGCTCAGCACTATGTCATTTGCCTTCTTCTCTGAGGCCTCATGTTCTCGTTTTTCTTCTGTCTGTGTGTTTATCATTGAATCCATTTTCATCTTCATATCTTGAACAGATTTTTTAATTTCTTTCATCTGGTTGTTTATATTTTCCTGAAAATTTTCCAGTTCCACTCTATGTGCTTCTTTTATGTCTTGCACCTGCTTCGCTGCGTCTTCCTGCATCTGATTTCGAATTTTATTTGTTTCCTCCATTATCATCCTCGTTACGAAGGATTTGAGGTCATTTTCTTGTGTTTTCGTTGTATTTGAGTTCTCCGGGTTGTTTTCTTTGGGATAGCTGGGAACTGGAGACGCTGTGTTGTTTTTGGTTTTTTTGTGTATGCTTTTACGCTGTCCCTTAGACATCTTGCCTTCTCTGTTTTTGTTGGGTAACTTCCAGAGTTGAGTGGAGGGAGTCTGATGATAGATTCACTTGTTTTCTCATGATTTCCATAGGCTGGAAGCCCTGATACTTCACTGGTGTGGATGGCAGGAAGTTAGCCCTGTAGTTTTGGGCTCTCACAGCCAGTGATCCTCAGCTCCCCTTTGCTGTGGGTCCTGCAATCGTTCTAGGTATCTGAATGAGCGTTGGGTTAGGCCAAGGTATCCACAACCTTTTGGGTCCTCTGCCAAGTCCAGCCAGGGATACTGGGCCTGAACCACGCGTCGAGCTCAGCTAGTTTCTCAGGGCCTGAACTGTCTGCCACAGCAGGAGACCTGCGACTACACTGAGCAAGCACCCAGGGTGGAAGTGAGTGCTCCGCCCAGCTTGCGTCACAGCAGGGAAACCCCGACTGCGCCGAGCAAGCGCCCAGGGTAGAAGTGAGCACTCCGCCCAACCTGCGTCACAGCAGGAAAACTGCGGCTGCGCTGAGCAAGCACCCAGGGTGGAAGTGAGCGCTCTGCCTGGCTTGCGTCACAGCAGGGAAATTGCGACCATGCTGAGCAAGCACCCAGGGTAGAAGCGAGCGCTCCGCCCAGCTTGCCTCGTAGCAGGAAAACCGAGGCTGCGCTGAGCAAGCACCCAGAGTATAACTGAGTGCTCCACCCAGCTCGCGTCACAGCAGGAAAACTGCGGCTGCACTGAGCCCGAGCCCAGGGTGGAAGCGGGCACTCCGCCTAGCCTGCGTCACAGCAGGGGAGATGCGCCTCGGGCAGAATTGCCCTCCGAGCTGAACCAGCCTCTCCACGGCACAGCTCACTGAGCAAACCCAGGACTCCGGGGCCGAACTGTCCGCTGAGTCCAGCCTGGGTCTCAAGGCACCATGCGACCCAAATCCTGTCCAGAGTCCCCTCTCCCGCAGCACTTCCCACCATCCACCACACTAATCGCCTCCACTGGAAGGCCTTGAGCTGCAAACCTCAGCCACCGCTGCTGGCGCCGCTGGATCCGCTGGTGGCACTGCTGTCCCCACCGCCGCCGCTCTGATCCGAGAAAGTCCTTGCTCCTCCCGTGTGCAGGGGCAGGCAGGTCCTCCGCACCCTGGTCCCTCCGAACCGTGGAGCACTTCTGCTGCCGTGGTGTGGGGACCTTGGTGTTCCTGGCTCAGAAATCTGTGCAATTCCCTGAAGTGTTCGCTGGAGCTTTCAAACACGGTCCACACTGCTCGCCGCCATCTTGGATCTCGATACTAGACTCTTGCTTTCCAGTTTGTATCCCCCTGGTTTCCTTTAGTCATGTTATTGCTCTAGCTAGGACTTCAAGTACTGTGCTGAGTAGATGCAAAGAGGGTAGTCAGTCTTGTCTTGTCTCTGATTTCATGGAATTACTTTAAGTTTCTCTCCATTTGATTTGATTTTGCGTATAGGCTTGCTGTATATCACCTTTATTGTGTTTAGGTATGGGCCTTGTATTTCTTATCTCTCCAAGACTTTTAACATGAAAGGTATTGGATCTTGTCAAATGCTTTTTTGACATCTAGTGAGATGAACATTTTTTTCTCTCTTAGTTTTTTTATATAGTGGATTACATTGATGGATTTTCATATATTGAACCATCCCTCCATGCCTGGAATGAATCTTACTTGATCATGTTGGATGATATTTTTGATGTGTCTTGGATTAGGTTTGTGAGTGTTTTGTTGAGTATTTTTGCATCAATGTTCATAAGGGAAATTGGTCTGAAATTCTCTTACTTTGTTGGATCTTTGTGTGGTTTAGGTGTCAAGGTGACTGTGGCCACATAGAGTGAGTTTGGCAATGTTTCTTTTATTTCTATTTTGTGGAATAGTTTAAGGAGTATGGGTATTAGCTCTTCTTTGAAAGTCTGGTAGAATTCTGCAGTGAAACCATCTGGTCCTGGGCTATTTTTGGATGGGAGACTTTTAATGACTTCTTCTATTTCCTTAGGGGTTATAGAATTATTTCACTTGCCTACATGATCTTGATTTAACTTTGGTAAGTGGAATCTATCAAGAAAATTTTCCATTTCATTCAGATTTTCTAAGTTTGTGGAGTATAGGCTTTTGAAGTAAGACCTAGTGATTATTTGGATTTCTTTGGTATCTGTTGTTACATTTCCCTTTTCATTTTCTTGAAGACAGGAGCCTAACATAGCTGTCGTCCAAGGGGCTACACATAGCAGCATATCAAAACAGATGTTAAGAGTCATAGCTAAACATTGGTGAAGCATAGAGGAGTCTTGTGAAAAAGTGTAGGAAGTGGTAGGAGAACCAGGAGGGGATAAGAGATCCACAAGAATACCAACAAAGACAACTAACTAGGGACCAGAGGGGCTTGTGGGAAATATCAACCAAGGACCATGCATGAACTAGACCTAGGGCCTGCTACACTGATGTAACTGATGGGTATCTCAGGTTTCATGTTGGTCCATAGTAATGAGAGAGTGAAGTTATATTTGGCATGGACTCTGTGTTTTTTAATATATTTTATTAATTTATTCATATTACATCTCAATTGTCATCCCATCCCTTGTATCCTCCCATTCCTCCCTCCCTCCCATTTTCCCCTTACTCCTCTCCCCTATGACTGTGACTGAGCAGGATCTCCTCCTCCTGTATATGCTCATAGGGTATCAAGTCTTTTCCTGGTAGCCTGCTATCCTTCCTCTGAGTGCCACCAGGCCTCACAGAGTTGGGAGACTCTGTGTTTTTTTTATTACACCTCTCTGGCAGGGCTGCCTTGTCAGGCCACAGGGGAAGAAGATGCACTGTGGTGAGATGGTATGAGTTGGGGAAGCGAGATAGGAGAAAGAGGGATGGAGAGTGGAAATGGGACAAGCAGAGATAGAGAGCCACAATATGGATGTAAAGCAAATAAATTAAAATACACCCCTTTCTGGGGACATAGCTTAGTGATTGAGTGAGACCCCCGGCATCAAACTCAAGCAATATATATATATATATATATATATATATATATATATATATATATATATATATATATATATATATATATGCATGGTGGCTCACAGCTTCAATCACAGCACCTGTGAGACAGGCAGATCTCTGAGTTCAGGGCTAGCCTGATCTACAGAATGAGTTCCAGGACACCCAGGACCACACAGAGAACCTGCTAATTCTAAAACTCAAACATGAACAAGTGCAATCAAATATAGTCCATCAATTTGGAGATGTCACTAAGATTAACCAGCTCGCTTTCTTTAGTTTCTTTGGGGAAAAAAAAACTGAAACAAGTGATAGAAATTCTGCATCCAAAAGTGATAATAAGTAGAGGCAGGCTTCATAATCCAGTCAAATGTGGAACTAAAACCTGTATATGAGGCAACGGTTTTCAGAGGCTGGACATTGAACAAAACAAGACCACGGTCTTATGGCAGTCCTACGTGGAAATAGCACCGCCATGTTGATCTACACAGCTGTCACAGTTCTATGTTGGTGGTCATTTCCCAATTCTATCATTCATGCTAGGCTAAGGAAGCAGAGACTAGCAGCTGTGGTAGCTGAACGTTCCACAATCTTTGACATGTCAAAAGTACTATAGGAAATGGGATGCTCTAAAGCCTGTGTGAGATCCTCCCAGTGTCCTTGGCTAAAGGCTGAACTGTCATGTTTAGTGTGAGATAATGTGAGGCTTGCAAAGAAATTGTTGCTATAGAGATAAACACTAACTAGAGAAATGTAGTCAACTTAAGGAGGACATGCTCTCTTAGCCTTCTAAGAACGAAGATGCTTTGATCATTAACCCCTTATTACCTCACCCAAGGCCCTCACGAAAGTGGAAAATTACAGCTGAAGAATCACTCTATTGATTCATTTCACTGTTCAGGACTGCAGCAAGATGTTTAGGAAAACTAAATTATCAGAAGAGATTTCTTTTTGGCTTATGGTTTTGGAGTTGGTGAGGCAGCACCTCATGGGATTGTGTGGTGATGCAAAACACCAAAAGGACAGAAAAGACAGATTCTCTTCAAGAGACCCTCTGTGGCAACCAAAGGAATTCTATCTTCCAACAGTCCCTAGCTGTACACTAAGCCTAACATACGGGCTCTTAAAGACCTGGTGGCACTCAGAGGAAGGACAGCAGGTTACCAAGAAGAGACTTGATACCCTATGACATATACAGGGGGAGGTAATCCCCCTCAGGAACAGTCATAGGGGAGGGGAATAAGGGGAAAATGGGAGGGAAGGAAGAATGGGAGGATACAAGGGATGGGATAACCATTGAGATGTAACAAGAATAAATTAATAATAATAAAAAAAGAACATGCAACACCAGTCACGGGGCACCCGAGACTAAGGCCTACCCTGGACTTTATCCAACAAACCGTTCTGCTGTAGCATCCAGATTGCAGAGACAAGACTGTAGGGGGAGATCTTACAAGTTAGCCAGTTCTGGGAAACCTTAGACACCTCACATGTCTGCCAAGCAACACGACTTAAGAATCAAATTGTTAAGTTAAAAAGCAAAGAAGAATTTTGCTGGACCAGTGAGATGAATTAGCAGGCAGGTAGAGACACTGGTCGTGCAAGCCTCGTACCCTGAGTGTGGTCAGGAAGCCATAGGGAGGTGGTCTCCCTCTGACCTCAACACACTTGCTATAGCACACATACACCTGCTTTCCCCTCCTCCCGCTCTCTCTTATAATAATGATATGTTTTACAAAACAGTTTCATGGGAAACATAACCCTGATGGCTGATGGAAGCATCCAGGAACCTGTAAACCTGTACATGATATCCTGGGAGCCTACATTAGCTCCTTTCTGTTGATGTGCTAGAACCTCCCAACAAGAAACTATGTCAGCAGAAAGGGTTTGTTTTACCTTACAGTTCCTGAGAGAATAGAGTCCATCACAGCAGGGAAAGGCAGGGCAACAGGAAATAAGACATGTCAACAAGAGCACATTTCATCCACACACAGGAAGCAGAGACAGAGAAAAGATAGTGGGGCCAGGCTATAAAATCCTCAAATCTCATCCCTACTGATATACTTCCTCCAGCAATGGCTACTTCCTAAGGGTCCATAGCCTTCTCAAAAAACACCACCAAGTCGGGGACAACTGTTCAAATAGATGAACATACTGGGGAACATTTCACATTCAAAATGCAAGAGGATGAGAATAACCAAGAAATACAGAGGACAAAATGACCAAATCTCTACAAGTACACAAAAGTGTTAAGATAGATCCAAGAATTTCTGGTAGTTGGGGAAGTGCAAAATCAAGTTAAATGTCAGGAAAAAGAAATTTCCTGAAGCATGCAATAGTCAAATGGCAATCCAAAGGAACAAGAAACCCTGAAAAGTAGCCAGAGAGGATTATGCATGATAGAGATAGATGACTGATGATTAGATAGATAGATAGATAGATAGATAGATAGATAGATAGATAGATAGATAGATAGACATATATGTCGATGCTAGATATTTGATAATTAATAGATGGATAAATATGATAGATGTAAATATGAGTTAAAACATCAGCACATTAAAAACACAGAACATTCTTCTGGGATTTAAAACAACAATTAAAAAATTGCTTCATTGTAATGTGAATTCTTTGCAGTTCAAGAGAAAACCCAAAATCAATATCCTTTCATAAGCAGAGGTAAATAATAATGCACTAAATATTAGCAAATTGATTCAGTAATGTGTGGAGATGAAATAAATGATAACTAAGTGAGATTTTTCCCATGTATGCAGTGTTGATTTAGATTAGTCAATCAATGAAACTCACTATATTAATAGACTGAAAGAGAAAATGTCACAGCCATATGATTATCCTTATGCTTATGAAACAAGAATGCATTTGAATAGATTATTGACATTCACATATAATCAAAATATACAGGAAGTTAGATAGACAGAGGAATTTCTTTGGCCAAATAAGACTATCTACCCCAAATTAAACCTTAACACCCCACAGAGTGTAAGGGCAAATAACAAATCACTAAGCAATCTCTCTCCCCTGAAGCTTGATAACAACATGATTCGTTTTCTCTCAGAACTCATATTCAATATCATGATATAGATTTTCTTTATTGCAATGATGTACAAAAAGTAAAATAATATGAAATGGAAAGAAAGTGACAACATTGACTCTTCCACAATATGGAAGTCTCTATACAAGACCCTGAAGAATCTTCATAAATATAGGAACATTTCAGGACATAAGATTAATAGAAAGATCTGTGTCATTTATAAATGCTAGAAAAGAACATTTATCAATGAAGACTTTCAATTTAATTATAAATGGTCTCAATTTTTGTCATAAGATGAGTGAAAAGTTAATAAAGATAAATACTTCTAACATATATTATATTTAAATTTTTAAAAATTCAATGAATTCCTTGTTTTTAATAGCTGAGTAGTATTCCATAGTGTAAATGTACCACAGTTTCTTTATCCATTGACCTAGAAATGATCATAATGAGTGAGTTAACTCAGAAGCAGAAAGAGTCAAATGGGATATACTCACTTATACCTGTAGACTAGCCAAAGGGGCATGTCCCATGAAAGTCTTCACTTATCAGGAAAGTAGGACAGAGGGGAGGACATCCTACTGGGACTCTAGATGAGAGAAGTATGGGAGAATGCGGAAATAGAAGGATCCAGAGGGTCCTGGAAGCCTACAAGAAGAACATTATGACGGGCAGATCTGGGCCCAGGGGTCCTGGACAAACTATGGCACCAGCCAAGGACAATACATGCAATAAACTTCAAACCCCTACCCAGAACTAGCCAATGGACAGGACATTCTCCACAGTTGAGTGGAGAGTGGGGTCTGACTTTCATACGAACTCTGGTGCCCCATATTTGACCACGTCCCCTGGATGGGGAGGCCTGGTGGCACTCAGAGGAAGGATAGCAGGCTATCAAGAAGAGACTTGATACCCTATGAGCATATACAGGGGGAGGAGGTCCCCCTCAGTTACAGTCATAGGGGAGGAGAGTAAGAGGAAAATGGGAGGGAGGGAGGAATGGGAGGATATAAGGGATGGGATGACAATTGAGACGCAATATGAATGAATTAATAAAATATATTTTTAAAAATCAATGGATTAACTGAATTTCCTAATAAATTCAGAGATTCCATATTTACAGATAAAAATTTCTGATATTAAGAGGTGAATTTTCCTGAAGCTAAGACATAGTGAAGTTCAAATAATTCTCAGAAGCATTTTAATAGAAATAAATAAACATTTCAGGATTCACCTGGATATGCAGAGAAACACGATCACCCCAAATATAAAAAAAACAATCCACAAAATTGGATGACAGAGTCTTTCTGAATTGAAAATAAATAATAAAAATAAGGATATGGTAATCAAAGTGATGTAGGATCAATATATAAAACTGGTGGATCACATAAAAACAATGAAAGAGAAGAAAGGTGAGACACAGGTGGACACATTCATGACCTAACCGACTAACTTTCAAAAGTGACACATAAGCAATTCAGTATCATAAAAAAAAGACAGGAGAGAATCTGAAAATACAGCCATTTATTTATGATCAGCTATCTTTTAAAAACAATATATAAACATGCAATAAAGCTGGTTCAGTAGTTAAGAAGACACACTGCTTGTCTTAGTTTGTTACTGCTGTGAAAAGTCATCCTGACCACAGCAACTCTTATAAAGGAATGCATTTGATGGAGGCTTACAGTTTCAGAGGTTTAGTCATTGTCACCATGGCAGGCAGGTAGGCCTGACTCCAGCAGGAAGAGAGATACACTAAGCCTGGCTTGAGCTTTTGGAAGCCTCAAGGCCCACTTCCAGTGACACACTTTCTCCAACAAGGCCACACCTCCTCATCCTTTCAAACTGTGCCACTCCCTGGTGACCAAGAATTTAAGTCTATAGGGGATATCCTTATTCAGATTGTCACAGTGTTTTTTCATAAGACCTATGTTTGGTTCCCAGCACCCATATCTGATAGCTTACAACCACCAACAACTCCTGCTCCATAAGGTCTGATATCTCCTAGACTTAGAGGGCATCTTCATTTATAACACACACACACACACACACACACACACACACACACACACACACACCACAGTTTTGACAAGGTGTAGTAGTGCATGCCTTTAATCCCAGAACCCAGGAGGCAAGGTAGGTGATTCTCTGTGAGTTTTAGGCCAGCCTGTTTGACATACTGAATTCCAGGCTAGCCAGGGTTACATAGTAAGACCCTGTCTCAAAAACTGTGGTGAAATACAACAGTCTTTCCAATGAAAGTTTATAAAACAGTTAAGTGTCCCCATGCAAACAGAAATCTGAATCTTGACTCAGCCGTACAAAGAAGTAAACGCTGGTTACAGACACATTGTGATGGGAAGGGAGAGAGATGCAAAAGGGAACAGGGAATCACATCGACTTCAAGTTCTCGACCCGGCAACTGCTCCCCAGAGCTTGCTTACGGAGGATGGTGTCTTCTGGGCTTTGAGAATTCACAAGCAAGCCATCTGAAGTGATAGGAGCATTCTTCTTTATTAGGACGATGGCTGTTCTGGCCTTTGTATTGGCCAATGCTATGCTTAAAATGGGCACATTTTATTCTGTGGGAAATTATGACTTGAGACTGTTGATTGAAACCGGGCTACAAGTAGGGGAGTTCGGGGAGAACAATGAAAGAGAGCAGATCCCAGGGGGCTTTGGATTCATGCTTCCCCGGCTGCTTTATTAGGAATGGCAGGTGGCTCTTGCCAAATTGAGTTTATTTTTAGGCGAAGTCTTCATTGGCACCCCCCTTGGGCCTATTTTCTAGAACTGGATGTTTCCCCTTTCATTCTGCTCACTACAAAGAAAACAACATAGCTGGGACAAACTAAGCCACATAAGCACGCTAAGTGCTTCGTCCTTCCTGGGATGTGCTGGAAACAAGAATTTGATGGCATTTTCCCTAATTGTGCCCATTAGTATTTTACAGTTGGCCTCCTCCGTTACTATGGCTGTGGGAGGAAGAATCATGAGCTGTTGTTCTCTGAAGATCTGAACTGTGTTCCTTGCTTGTGACTGACCGCCTCTATGACCCTGTTTGCTTTGGCCCTCCCGTCTCCTTATATGGGGGAGGGGGAGCAAATGTCTGTGAGACAGGACAAGAGAATGCTCTCTGAATGAAGTAAAGCAGGGTAAATAACTCTAAATGTTAATCCTATTAAAAATTTGTATTTAGAAAATAGAGGATGTATTTTGTCCAGAATTACTCGGGTTGGGAGATAATAATGCTGTGGCCACCTAGGTCACCTGACATTGTAGTGGAAACTCAGAAAGCAAAGACTAGGAAATCAGAAGAGCTCAGCTCCATTCTCCCAAGGCCCAAAGTAATGCTTAGTTACGGTAAGGAGCACTTGCTGCTCTTCCAGGGAACCGGAGTCTAGTTTCCGGCATCCATACTAGATGGTTTACAAGCACCTATAATTCCAGATTCAAGGTATCTGACTTCTGGTCTCTAGGGCACTTGCACACAGTATGCATGCATGCACATGCATACACTCACACACACACAATAAAGTTAAAATATATAAGTTATGAAAAACTCAGTGTTGGGCAAATGACTTAACCCCCTGAATCTCAGTTCCCAGCTATATGATTCCGTGGAAGTTCCGTGAGGATACATTGAAACAGCTTTGGTGGGGAAACGTAATACAATGCTTAGAACAGTTTGTTTGTTGGGTTAAATTTGGTCTAGATAAATGAGAAGTATTTGAATAACTTTCTTCTCTAAAGTGCAGTTGTCAGCACTTCGGCATGGTTCACTGACCACAGAAGGCCTCACAACAAATGCCTTGGCTGCAGCAGTGCTGCTGATAATGAGGCAGTGATGGACATCGGGCCCTCATTGATGCCTCTTGCTGCACAGATTAGACATTGCACCAATTGCTTTTTGACTAACCCACTCCAGTCTCTTCCATAACCTACAAGGCAAGCATTATAATGTATCCTTACCTTAGAGAGAAGACTATGGGCTCAGCAGTGAATCGTCACACAGGAGTTAGTCCTGAGTTAGGACTGGGTGTGTAGCTCATAACAGGCACTGTAATGGAAAGGCATCTTCCCCACTGCTTCATTGAGGTTCAAACATTACTGCAACCTGTGCTCTGTGCCGTTCATTCCAATGATAGAAAACTTGTGTTATTAAGAGATTGTAGAGCACAGAAGCTCTGGGTCTGCTTCCTGGGGAGAAGCTGTTGTTTGGCCTCAAGGCTTTTGTCATCACAGAATGCTCATGCAGCCTTAGCAGCACCTGGAGCAGTTGCTTGTTTGGGGAGATGCAGTCAGTAGACTCCTGAGCAGGTGGTGTTCAGCCACTGTTTATCAGCAAACACATCTATTATATGGATGCACCTGCTGTTCCCAGGCACTCCCACATGGAGTCCTTCCTGCACATAAGGCCCATTGTGCAAAGCCAGGCTGCTCTCAGTTAGAGGCCCCACGGATTCCCATTTCCTGAATGAGCTTTCTACACGTGGAGAAGAAATGAGAGCTTGGGTTATGAAGCATGGAAAGATGACTGCACCCCAATAGCTGGTTACAGGTAAAAAAAAAAAAAAAACCAGGTGGAGGTGATTACCAAACACCGATTGGATGCCTGATTCTACATAGCTGTTTCCACACTTTCACATGGTTCTCAAAACAACCATACCACATTTTACGTTGGTGAGGAAGGCGTAAGTTATGCTCTCATTAACCAATCAGCCTTTGAATTCTAGAAGCTTCTTCCAATAACTTTATAGCTTAATTTTGCTATGAGACTAATTTGTAACAGTGTGAGTTCTGAGTCAGGGACCCAGGCTGACGTATGCTCAACAGGTGGCCTCCACAACAGCTGTGTCAAGGCAGATGAGAGCTGAGGGGGCACAGGCTGGTTTTCGAAGACCTTATCAGGAACAGCAGGCCACAGCTGCTTGCAGTTAATTGGCCAGAATTAGCTCCAGTCTGTTTTACCACAACTAGAAAAGCATAGTCATGGAGAGCAGTAGCCCATGACAATGACAACATTTTGCTCTTTGTTTTGCAGAGAATGAAGATAAATTGATGAAGACCTTTGAGTGATCCAAGGTCACATAATTTTAGGCAACAAAATGGGGTCTAGAAAGAGGGTTCCCTAAAATCTATGGTAACTCAAAGCTATCTGAGTTGTAATATCACTTTTCACATGACCAGTTTTTTTATTTATTTTTTTACAGATACATTTATATTATTACACCTATATAAAGTAAACTACATACAGCAAAAAGAACCACAGAACATTCAGGAATTACATTCATGTTACATTCATAATGTTTTGGCTGTTTGTATTTGGCAACCTTGAAGAAAACACTTTCCTATCTCGATGAGTCTAAAATTCTGAATGTAACTCAATATCTATCTTTATCTCATCTCTATTAACTTACAACATCTATCTAGACCTAAAGACATTTCAATCCCCAAACAACTAGGCTCAATTGTGAAACTCAACTATGGTCTTCAACCCCATCAGAGACTTGAGAAGGAGTAATATTAATTACCTGAGTAAACAGGAAGTGTAGGTTGCCAGCCTCCAAGTTTAATAATTAAAAAAAAATGACAGAGACAGTTTGCTGCCTGGACAGTCACCCATAGCACTCTAAAACATTGGAGCATCATCTTCAGCCTTCTGGCCCAGTATACCTGACAGACATATTCCTGAGGCAGGAACTATTGAGGACTTGCTTACCCTGTCTTGGCAGAGTTTGGCCATTGACTCTGCCTGCATCCAAACCTGCCAAGTTTTAGGCAGAATTCTGTCAGTGGTCGAAACAAGGACATTTTTCCCAGTGGCTTGTTTGACATGATCAGTTTTCAACAAAAATCAGTAATATATAAAGATACATGTCGCCCACCCAAAAACAATAATAAAACAAGATCTGTCCTTTGGAAGGACACAATAGCAGGTCTACTATAGACATACTTGAAAAAGTACTGTAGTAGTGGGACCTGGATGGATGGCTCAGTGGTTAAGAATGTGCACCGCGCATGGAGAAAACCTCAATTCAAATCCCAGAATTCAGGTTGAGCAGCTCACAAGGGCATCTGATACCACCTTCTGGCCTCGTAAGGCAACTGCACTCAAACGCACATAGACATGGACATACACATAAACACAAGATAAAACTTAAAAGACAGCCAAGAAACTAAATGGGATTTAAAATCATTATGTTATGTGCAAGTTTCAAAAAACACATAGAAAACAAACCAAATGAGAAATCTAGAGGTGAAAAGTACAAAAACTAAATCCACTAGAAGGCTATAAAGATGGCAATGGGAGGCAGCAGAAAGAATCAAATCTAGGCTTGCTGGCGCAGCCTGTAAACCCAACAATCTGGTGGTAGAGCTAAAAGGATTGGGTATTTAAAACTAGCCTAGGGAAAGAAGGGAGCATAAGAAAAATTTGAAAGCAGAGCAAAGGAAATAACTAAAGTTGAAGAGAAGGAAGAAGAAAAAATTGATCAGTGGCCAGAGTTTAAGACATCTGTGAGACATTATCAAACATCCATGCACACACACACACACACACACACACACACACACACACACACACACACACACACACCCTGTGAGATTCAGGTGGGAAGAGAGGGAGAGAGGGCTGGTGTAGATGATTGAAGACTGACAACGTACATTTCAAATATGAGGAAACGCTAAATATCAATTTACGGAAAGGTAGATCCTTAGAAGTCCACACTGAGATGGCACTGCAACCAAATTGTCCCAAGGGAAAGGCAAACCTTAAAATCAGTAAGGCTGGCTCAGCTGAACCGGGCCTTCCATGGCACCCTCATCAGACTTCCCATAAGAAACTATGAAAGAGAGAAGTCTGTTGCCAGATGTGGGGACCAGGACCCAGTTGCCAGGTATGGGAACCAGGATCGGGGGTGTGGGGGGGTGAGGGAGTTGGAGTCATGAATCCAAGAAACAGATTCCGGAGACCAGCATGGAGGTGCAGATCTATTTTATTGTGCAGCAGCAAGTATTTTTATACAGCCTTTGGACCAATGGGTAGTTTACATGAGTTTTGGGGTAGCCAACCATTCCATTGTCACTATGGGGAGATGCCAGGCCTGCCAGCACCCTAGGGATTTCCATGAGGACAGGGGAATCAGCCACCGCCCTGTTTAAGGCCCATTCTGAGGTTCTACTAGTTTGCTAGGATCCTCCAATTTGGGTCACATAATACACCAGCAGACATGGGCACTCATACTAGCGAGCAGTATAAAAACCTCCTTCACCATCCACCAGGCCCCACCCGGTGGCAGAAGATCTATGGAGACATTCCTCCAGAGGAGGCAGGTGAGTAGCCAGAAGGCACATAAAAAGGAGCTTAGCATCATAAACAATCGGATAGATGGAAATCAAAGCTGCACAGTGCTCCCTCCAACCAGGAGGATGGATACTTAAAAAAAAAAAAACATGCAAATCCAAGAAACACAAGAACTGTCAATGATGATCTGGGGGAGGCGGGGCACTTCTGTGCATTGCTGGGAATGAAAAATAAATAAAGAAAATGGTCCAGCCTCTGTGGCAATTCCTCAGGAACTAGAAAAAAGAATTTTGCCTCATAATCCAGAATATCCACTCTCAGCACACATGTCTGAGCATTCAAAGCCAGTTCTTGAGAAGATGTTTATAAAAAAGGGTTCAGAGCACATTATTTACAATATCTAAAATGAAGAAACAACACCAATGTCTATTGATAAATAAGTGAATAAGTAAAATCTACAGAAATATGATAGAGTGCTTTAAGAAGGGGATTCTGGCATATTGCAGCCTAGGTGAATGTTGATGGATTTATGCAAGCAAAATCAGCCATTCACAAAGGAAAACTACTGTATGATTCCAGCTACATGAAGTACACAGAATGCCTAGACTTAAACAGAATAGTGTCGCCAGGGGCTAGGGACAGGAAAGAACTGGAATTTATTTTGCAAGTACCATAAAACTTTGTCTTTATCAGATAAAGAATGTTGTGAAGATAAATGCTAGTAATTGTTGGTTGTACATTATAAATTTATTTAATACAATTGAACCACACACTTAACATTACTAAGATGCTATGTTCTATGTGTTTTTTTATCAGGAAAAAAATTGGGGAAATGTCTTGTGAGATCCACTTAAAATCTCTGGGGTTCTTCCGTGGAATATCAAATGGAAGGACCTGATGTCTTGTACAACAGATCTTCAGACACCATCAAATTGTTAATCACTATAAAAGAAACATTTTGTTTCAATCAAGCTCTGTTCAGAGAAGTGGAGTCAGCAGATCATATGTGTGTGCATAAATGTGCATGCATGTATACTGGTGAGTACATATGTGAGGGATGTGTTGGAGAAGAGAAATATTGTGCACAGTCAGCTTTAGAAATTGCTGGTTCTGTACCTGATACTGGAGCCTAAATCAATGGCTGGTGTGGAGCCACCAAACTCAGACTGAACCTTGTCTCTTTTTACTGGCTTTAATCATGATGAAGAGGCCACCACGAAGAAGTCAGGCCTTTCATCATGATTCGAAACAGGCACCTGTCACCTAGAAGTCAAATAAGCTGAGTGAAACCCCTAGGGAAGTTAATTCCACAAAGGCAATGGAGCTGTGTTCCTTTTAGGTGGATCAGCACATCAACAACACGGTTTAGGTTTCCACACTATGGGTGGTTCCAAAGACATGCGACTCCGTAGGAAGAAATGCTCACTTGAGCAGTTTCAAAGCCTTCAAGTCTATGCTCAGCTTGTTCCACTGGTGTGGGCCAGCATGAGGCAGAACCAAGTTGTTTGCTTCATAGCTGCTAAGAAGCATGACAAAGGAAGGCAAGAGACAAAATCCCCTTCAAAGGTGTGACCCTGGTGATTGTTGCCCTTCACCAAGCTTCTTGCTGATGTTTACGTCAACATCTGGGCATCAAGCCTTTGCGCAGGAGTCCTTGGAGATGCTTCACAGTTAACCAACAAGCACGAGTGACCTGTCTTCCTTCTGTTCTCCAAAGGACTTTTTTCTGTAGCCTCCTCTAGTTGGAAACATCTGAGAAACTGAATTCTTGGGAAAGTAATTCGGTCCAACTAGTCTGACACGTTATTGAACCCAAATAGAGACCCCTTGTTACGTTGGCTTTTACATACATTTCGTTAATCCATACTTAACATCTAAGTGTTGATCACAGAAAGTTTAAACTTCTCATTCACAGGACAGTAGTGCACATATACAATGAAAAATACATTAACCTTTTCCCAAAAGAAGACACATGCACACACACCCACACCCACACCCACCCCCCCCACACACACACGTATGCACATCACATCACATTGCATGTGTGTATGTGTGTGTATGTATATATGTATTTCTCTATGTATGCATGCATGCATGAATATAATGAATGTATGAAGGCAGCTAATAGAAAGGGCTTCATAGGCTAAGGATCTCTAAGCAAGATTTAAAAATAGTTAAGAATTGGACTGAGTGTGTGTGGTGGTGTATACCTTTCATCCAAGCACTCAGGAGACAGAGTCAGTGTTATCTCTGTGAGCTTAAAGCCAGTCTGGTCTCCATAGTGAGTTCAAGTATAGCCAGTCTCAAAAAGTTATCAACAACAACAACAAACCAAAAAAACTGATCAATATTCTAACAAGTCCTGAAAGCTGAAGTTTTATAGTGTTAAATTGAAAAAAGGAACAGATAAATGAATGAATGAATGAGAGAAAGAAAAGGAGAGAGAGAGAGAGAAGCTGGTGATGTTGACCTTTGATGACCCACTTCAAAGGAATTCTTCCTTTCTATAATCTGTGCACCTTACCAAACATATATCATCGTCATTGTCATCATCACCATCATCATGTTGGCTAGATAGTCAAGGTTATTACCTAGAACAAGAATTCAGAACACTCTCATGATAAATAACACAGAGGATGATCAGAATATGGCTGTATTAGAATGAGCTAGATTCACTGTGGGGAGGCGGCTTAGTGTCACTCGAGGAGTCCTTAGGTTAGCCATAGCATCTACTGTGTGCTCTAACACTGAGAAGAGTTTAATGCTCCTAACAATAAACAGGTCTTTTTTTTTCCAATATACAGATCTTAATTTCAAGTTTTAATTAGTGAGGGTCTGGGGGTAGCTGCAAACATGATCTCCATATGCTGAGGACCTCTAAACACATCCCCAGCAGTGATGACTGCAGTCATGCGAACCCAAGCTTGTGGTGTTCAGTGGAATACATAGAAAGCCACTGTTCAGGACCAGATCCTGGCAGTAGCCCCAAACAGATAATGAAGCCAAGTTGGAGCTACTCAATCATGAAAGACACTATATAATAAAATGTTTTCTAAAAATTAAAGCAACAGGAAACCAGGAGAGTCACAGAAATGAACGAAAACCACATTAATTTACCCAAAACAAGGGTGCATCTCCATGGTAACCCTGTGAGGAAAGTGCCCTAGGACTGCGACAGCAGTTTTCTTTTTTTTTCTCTCTCTCTCTCTTTTAGTTTCCTCTGCCTTTCTCCGTCTATAAAGCCCATCTCCTCTGCTCGACTTATTGGAATATTCAGTTTGCTTTATACAATGAGGTTTCCTGACTCTTCTATTTGCAAATAGAAGGAATTCAGGTGTTTGAATTAAATTTGTTGTAATTTTATGTGTATGAATGAAGTAAAATTTGTAGATCTTTAAGCAAATGTTTTTCTTCATTGATAAGCTTCATCTTGGCTCATAACCAGTGTGATTTTATCCCACAGTGAACATTTGACATTATTTGAGGATCCTGTGAGTTTTGACTCCTAGAGTTGAGAGACACATACCTGTGTTGAGAATGTAGAAAGCAGGACTGTTGACATTTGACAGAACATGGAACAAATCCCTCCAGAAAAGCACAGCCAATATCACCGATGCTAAGGCCATGAAGCTCCAGAACCCGAGAAAGCAGGCATGTCCTCTCGCAACACTAGCCATGCCAGAGACCATCTTGCAAAACCCAAAGCACTACAGACAATTGTTCACTGTGAAAGAGATAGGGAAGACATCGGTGGTCTTTCCGGAGGCTGAGTCATCACTCAAAGAACAACAGGCGACCCCCAAAGCTGATGGAAACAGGGAAGTGCTGTGCCTAGGTAAAAGCTATCTATGCTTGCTGGTTGAGGATGAGGCATTACAAAGTTCAGCAGAACTTTAACCTTACAGCAATACAGCACATTAACAGATCAGTTGGCCAATAGTACTACCTTTCATCTCATCTTTTCCTTTCCCCCCAGTTTCAGCCGTCCACAGAGGCTGGGAGATGACCAAGGCGGATGACAGAGCTGGATGGAAAAGAAAGAACAGGATCTTTTCCAGGTTTGGATCCTCGTCCTTTGAACTCTGGCCCAGAAGAAGGGTAGGGGAGAAGGAAAGGTATGGGTGAAGAGCAGAGGGGAAGGTACCAAGCGCCCTGCCCCGTCTCCTCGTTCAAACCTTCCTCTGCACATGTGGTGGGATTCAGAGCCCAGAGCTTCAGGGGAGAGGAAATCAGAGTGACTAGTAGCTCAGACATGAATGTGGAGGGACCACAGATGTCAAATAAAGACGCCATGGCTGGCAAACCATCTGAGAGCAGTTAATAATGATCTTTGTTTTTCCTTTCTCTATGCATGGAATGCTAGCCCCAAGCCTCAAAGAGACCTTCTCTGAACACTATAACTGAAGCATGAATTGCACACACTCACTTGTGCACACACATAAATGCACATGTATACACACACACATAAAGACACATACTCATACTCAAATATGTATGCACACACACTCACACATATAAACACACCCCACATGCTCACACTTATTCACACTGTTGTCTAAGCACATACACAGACATGCATGTGCGTGCACACAGATTCCATTGTCCTAGCACTCAGCAATGCTTCCCACTCTCTGAAACCTTATTGTTTACTCATTTTATGTCCCAGCTTCCTTCTGTCCTGAGAAAAGCAAGTACCATGAAGCTAGGTACCATATTCCTTCGCCTTAGAGCTGCATCTCCAAGGCCTGTACTTGTGTCTGCAATACAGTTGGTGTTCATTAAATATGTTAAAGTCAGACGACCTCCATCTTGATTAAGTTAGAGGCATCTCAGCATGTCCTTGAAGCTTTGGGGGTCCTTATCTGAGAGGAGACAATGCTGTAACCTTCCCAAAACCTCACATTCATTTTTGATCTCAGAAAGTGGGGTGTGGGGAGGGCGTGGAGAAGGAAGGCATCAGAGGAGTCCAGGGGTGGAGTGGAGGAAGAGCTGAAGCTAAGAAGAAGAAGCAGAGGAGGTCAGGCTAGTGAGGCTTACTTATGCTATTCTGGAAGCTTCCTTCAGCCTGCTCCCCATGAGGGAGTCTCTGCAGCTGCAATGGGAATCTGTGAGGATCCTGTCAAGACAACGGCTCACCCGCCATCACATAAATCTGCCAAATCCTGGGGGTTGGGCAGACAGAACATTTGCTAACTGACAGCATCTAAGTGTCTCTTTTCTGGACCCTAAGACCTGCAATTTCCACAGATTTGGTGGAGAGCTTCCACATCCTGGGGGAATTTTCCAGCAGAGGTAGCCAGCAGCCAAGAGTGGAAATCCATTCTTGTTAGAAAGGGCAGTTTATTGACTCAGAAGATAGGATCCATGCATAAGTAGCCAGAGCGATGGCTTTGTGTCCCATACTGTAGGGGAAGCTAATGAGGAGGAAAGTAAGAGACAGAACACAGCATCATGCTGTGTCCCTGCTCATGGGCACATGTGAGGACATGTAAACGCAAATGGCCCCAACTTACCATGGTTTAACCCAAATGTTTCTGACCTTCAAAAGCAACATGCTTCAATTCAGCCCACACTTTGAATTTACATCTTTTCCCCTGGCTGGTGACATTTGCTAGAATACTCCACATGATGCTGGGCACCAACCCTAAGCCACAGCTCCTCGTCAACTTTGCTATCATGAAGGTCACCAACCAACGTTCTATCTATTGGGTAGACACTGCTAAACTCTGATGGGTGGCAGGCCGGGCATATACAACGCATTTTCCACTGAAGATATTGTCAGTGTGTGACAGTCTACAGAGAAGTAACCTCACGGTAAGCAAAGGTGAGTCTGTAAGCGCACGGTAAATATGCCGACATCGAGAAGTTTCCAGGTATTAGTAGAGCCTCTACTTCATTCCAAGGAGGATTTGAAATGCCTTTTACAAGGGACACTTAGGAGTAATAAGAGAGAAAAATCAAGAGGACAGAGTTCCAAACAGCAGGGACACCTCTGTGTCAAGTGTGCACTGTTCTCCCAGGCTGCTTGTATCAGTTACTTTTCTCCTGCTGTGAAAAAAACCACTACATTCAAGGCAACTTATGAAGGAAGGGGCTTCTTGTGTCTTATAGTTCCAGAGGGGTAGCAGCCTCTCATCAGTTTCACTCCATAATATCCCCCATGATATCAGGATGAGCGTGCCCTCATGACCCCCATAGACAGCTTCAAAAAGAACTAAATCTTCAAGTCAGACCAGACCTTCAGCCCCATTCCAGTCTCTTCTTTCCACTGTAAGTCAGAGTGTGTTGGGATTACATGTTGCTCAGAGGAGAAATATACTGAATTTCTGAGAAGCGTGTGGCACCTGAGACCAGCTGAAGACCACTGACTTCCTTTTCCTGTGACACCCTCCAATACCTGCACTTCCTGGGGTGGGGGCGGGGCCAGGAAGTGTCATCTGAGATCACTGGAGCTGATTGCTTTCACTCCAGTTTTATGCCTATGCAGTTCAGCTCTCTCTTGTGCACGTGGTGTGTCAAGTACTCAGATGCTGAACGGTTCACTGCTGCATGGCCAGCCATGAATGTGACACCTGAATCACACACACACACACACACACACACACACACACACACACACACACACTGACATCATTTCACCCTATCTACCATGTTATGAAGATGAAAAGGCACATTGCATCTTAGACCTCTGTGAACTAACCATTGGCAGGAAGAAGAAAAATGACGACATTAACCCTACTATGTGCATTGTCATGAGGTTATGTTATGAAGTGCTGTGTGTATGCCACACATGTGTCTGGAATTTGATGACTATACCTGCTCTGCCATCATGGTGACCAAAGCATCTTGCCTTTTGGAGATTCACTGAACCACAAGATCAGCTGACCTGAACTGTGCTCCCCAGAAAATCCAAGGAAACTGGACCAACAGCATCCGTTGGGCTTTGATAATAGCCAGTGTACAGTGCATGAGAGTGTGAGAAAATGTGTAGGCGTGCTTGAGGGTATGTGTGGGTGTGTGTACACACTGGTGCATTTGAATGTGTTTGTGTGACTATGTACGGGACCATGTGTTTATTATGCATGTGGATGTCTGCATATGTGAGATCATGTATGCACGAATGCATGTATATGTGATTGTATGTGTGTATGAATGTATGTGGGAGTATATACAATATACATATATGTGAATTAATGCATGTGAGTGTATGTGTGTTCTTGTGTGTATGCAGTGGTGTATGTGACTGTGTTTATGAGAATATATTGGTGATTGTGTGTGAATGTTTATGAGAGTGTATGTGTTAATGCATGTGTGTATGCCTGTGTGTGTGAAGTATTTATGTGAGAATATGACTACATGTGAGAGTATGAGTGTGAGTGTGTGTGTATATGTATGTATGCAAGTTCATGTATATGGGAGTATGTGTACATTGATGCATGTGAGTGTGTATTTAAGAGTATTAGAGTGCAAGTATGAGTGCGTGTACACTGGTACATGTGTGTGCATGTGTGCACTGCTGAATGTGAATGTGTATGTGTGTTGTGTGCATGTGAGTGTTTATGTGAGTGTGAATGGGCGTGTGTGTGTGGTGTGTGCACATGCATTTTGAAAGTTCATTGCTCCATTTCTCATCTATCCACAGAACAAATACCGATGGAGCATAGCTCTGTGCTGGGGAGTCTCCTTCTGGCTCTCACGGGGTCCTTTGACCTCTGTTCTTAATCTTCTGTGCTGCTACTGGAACGTTGCAACTCACATAAACACAAACTCTTCCTCAGGAGAATGCCCAGTGGCATGTGACTGCTTTGTAATGTCCCTGATGCTCCTCGTTCATCTTCTTCCCTTTAAATCCTGGTGTTTCCCTTGCTAACCTTCCTCTCTCTCTTTCTTTGCAGCAATTCCCCAGGAGGACCAGGCAGCTTTCCTTGCCTGCCTTGCTTTGCCTTCTCTTTTGAAATTCAGGGTGGAGGCTACTGTGCCCCTTGTGAAGGACACAGGATAATAACAAAAGCGCTGATAATGCTAAAGATAGCTCTTAATGAATCTTGCTTCTTGGTATTACTGGAAGCATTTTCGCTGGTGAGAGGGACCTTTTCCAGCTCTGAGAGTTTCACATTAGAGACTTCCACAGTGTTGGGAGAGTTGTTTAGCCCCAGCTAAAAATAAAAATAAAAACATTCTATTTGACAAGAGCTAGATCTAATTTGTTAAACTGGTTGCCTTTGTTTCTCTGGTTTTATTTCTTAAGCAGTATACTTTCCTGAATGCAAAAATAGCTGAAGTACATTTCATTTTTTTCCCCTCCCTGGACTGTTGACAGTCTGTGCTGTGCAGCACAGAAAGAAATGAAGTCTGTTTTCTTATTAAAATGCATTGAGTCTCCCAGGTAGGCACTGGGGTTTCGCAGGCACACTGCCTCATTTACGGGGGATTCTAGCTGGCTGCTGCTCTCTACAGGAGCCCTGCAAGAGTCCCCTTATGCTTGTGGTTTCTGAATGTCAGCTTGGATGCCAGCTGCTCTGGAATCGTGACTTGGTGAAGAGGGGCGTTCCATTATGTCGCCTTTCCTAGACAGGCACGCTCTTATTCATGTAGTCAGTAAGTTTTTTTTGTTGATGACCTACTATGTGCCAGGCAGTGTTCTAGGTTCTGGCAGTGAACAAACCACACCAAAATCCTGACCCATGATGAGCTTAACTTTAAGTGGAATGGCACAGAAACCAAATAATAGCTATGTACATACAGATGTCTCTTGGTGACAAGTACTGTACAGAGCAGGACACAGGAAAGACCAGAGATCTGAGATTTCTTTGCCCTTATGACCTCACTGAAATGACATCATTCCAATAAAGACTTGAGAGAGTTGAGCATAACGCGTTAACCCTTCTTTAACAAGCAAGGAAACTAGTTGCAAAGGCCCTGGGGCGAGCATGCTTGGCATGAGAAGAGCAAGAGGAGGCAGAGTGGCTGCAGTGTAGTGATTAAGGCACAAAATGCCAGATGGTGAAGGGAGGTGACCCAGGCATACAGCACCCTGGAGTCCATCTCAGTACCCTGGGATTTTAGGCTGACAGCATGGAAGGCCTTGCAGAGCTTTCATAAGTGACTGATGGATATGGGACACATGGGACACAGCTCTGGTTTTTCCTAAGGCTTGTTTATTTGTCCTTCACTTCAGGGCACTTCTTTCTCTTTCACCACCGTTCTCCCTCCCTCCCCACTCCACCGCAGCCCGCTTAGGCCGCACTTGTTTGCCCCATGAGGACACAGCTCCTCATGGCTACAGGTGAGAACATGCTTTACTGGGTAAAATATAACCCTTGAGTCTTACATGTAAGCATGCTGCAAAGAGTATGGTATAGACCGGTTTTGTAGCCCGGGGACAAAAAGGAACAGTTCTATTTAAAAAAAAAAAAACAATCTTTAAGAGAAACCCTGAAATCTATAATCATAAAACATACGCACATCTTCTTCTCTTTCTACATACTTTATTCCATTGTTTTTCTCCTACTGGTTAGTTTCATACAAGCAGTGAGCCCAGCACAGTCGTTCCGTAGTCATCATTTCAATTTAATATGGGAATGCAGGCGTTTCCCGACATTTCTATAGATCCTTTGTATTCGCTTCGAGGTAACTGATCAATACAGCTTTATAGAGAGGGACCACAATTTGTACTGCCAGTTAGACTCGGGGCACTTAGAAACCATGTATGCTTGCTTATTTTGTTTCTTTGCCAATATAGACACCGTGGTGGCTGCCATATCTGTGATTGTTTGTCCTTTTTCATTTCGTTATCTCCATTTTTTCCCCCAGCTCTGTTCCCAGCAGTGAGGGGCTTAGATCCAAGGACATCATCACTGTTCCTATTTATAATTTTCATTTCCCTTTCCCCTGATTTGCTGCAACCCACATCACAAATGTGGATGCCAGCATCGTCTTCCCACTTGAGGTGGGTGCAGTCGCTTTGATTTCCTGATACGTTCCAAGGCCAGTATCTGAGTGTCAAGGATGCGCAGGTGATGAGATTCCTTATCTGCTGTTACCCTGCACCGTCTTCTCATTTAATCCCCACAGCAGCTCTCCCTGGCTAGTTTTCTTGCTTATATTGAAAAGTGGAAGGGATCAGGACAAGGCGTCATCAGATCAATAGCCTGCCCACAAGTTAACCAGAAATAAGGTAGGGACTCAATCCTGGCTCTGCCTGCCTCCCTCCTTCCTGGACGCTGTAGTCTATCGGTAATGCATCGCCTCTAACCCCAAGAGCTCAGACTTAGCATCATAGACTCTGTCAGTGCAAATACAGCCATGCTGAGCTATGAAAGGATCAGAGCTGGTCCCTAAGGAAGAATAATTAAGTCTGTCACATCAGGGAAGATAAGGGTTCAAAGACAAGACAGTGAAGAGGAGTAATTTTCTACTGAACATATAAGAAGGCATTTCAGGAAAGACAAGCCTGTGCTTTGAAAGGAGACCTAGAAGTACGGAACAAAATTACATACGTGGAAGCACCCAGAAGCGTGGTTACCGGGGGGGGGGCGGGGGGGAAGGGCGTGGTGCTTGCAGGAGGATGAGGCTGCAGATTCATCTAGGTACCATCAGCCAACTTGGTCTGAGTCTGTTCCTTGGGATTGTCCTGGAGAATTCCAGTTTTACATCATCTGGTTAAATCCTAATTGGATTTTAGCCCAATTGTGTTAAAATCTCTGTAGGTGGGGCCAAGGGTGACTCTTATATGCCATCAAGAGAAATCCTCTTAAAATTGTAAGAGAAATTCACTTACTGTAATTTGCAGGATAAAATGCACACCCTTAAATAGTACAGTGTCCGGGGAAGCAAGTGAATCAGATTGGTAATAGAACATCTCTGAGGTAGCCTGAGTGTGTGCTGTGTACAAGAGTGTGGAAAATCAGGCATCCGTCCTACAGATGTGCCACAGTGTGACCCTCACAGCAGATGTCCCTACTGCAGCAGTTCTCAACCTTCCCAATGCTGCAACCTTTTAATAACGTTTCTCATGTTGTGGTGACCCCCAATCATAAAATTATTTTGTTGTTACTTCATAACTGTAACTTTGCTGGTGTTATGAATCATTATGTAAATACCTGATATGCAGGATATCTGATATGTATCCCCTATGGAAACATTGTTCGATCCCCCACAGGGGTCATGACCAACAGGTTGAGAGCTGCTAGTATAGAGTCTAGCAAAACTATACACTGTATTCCAGTAGCCGTCCTGTCAAAGAAGACAGAGTTTCTCACCGTTTGATGCCTGGGGAGTGTAAACCCAGGCATCAATTTTTCAGCCACCTACCTATACCCTGGCCAGGGAAGACCTTAATGTGTGGACCCTGAGTATATTATAAAAGCTGTTGGAAACGTAGAGTTTCAGCCCTTACCTAACTAAGACCTCCTGGATCAGATTCTGTGCTGTAACAGGGTCCAGGAGTATACTCGTGCACATCAAAAAGCGGCAGACACTGTTCTAGTGGTATTTCAGAGATAAAATTGAAAATAGTAGGTAATATTTTTCCTATTTTTTATTATATTTTTTTACATATACACCTATTTTATTACACATAAAGAAAATAAACTACATACAGAAAGAAGAGCCACAAAACAATCAGGACTTATATAAATGTTACTTTCATAATGTTTTTGGCTTTTTGTATTTGGCAACCTTGAATAAAACATCCTTCCTATCTTGTTGCCTCTGAAATTCTGAATGAAAGTCAATATCTACCATATCTCATCTCTATCAACTTAAAACATCTAATAGACCTAAAAATACCTTAACAACTAAGCTTAATTGTAAAAATTAAACTCTCTGGTCTTCAACTGCATCAGAGACTTGAGAAAGAATAAAACTTAAATACCTGAGAAAACTGGAAGTGCAGGCGAGCAGCTTCCAAAATGAAAAAATGACAGAGACAGTTTCCTGCCTAAACAGTAACCCGAAACTCTCTATAACATTGGAGCATCATCTTCAGCCTTCTGGCCCAATATATCTGACAGACATATTTGCGAGGCAGGAACTATTGAAGACTTCCTTTCCCTGTCTTTGCAGAGTTTGGCCTTTGACCCTGCCTGCATCCAAGCTTGTCCATTTTTAAGCAGAATTCTATCTGTGGCAGAAACGAGGACATTTTGCCCTGTGGCTAGTTTGCCGTATCTGATGCCACCTCCATAAGGAGGTTCTTTGATGCTCATCATCTTCTTTGAGTTAGGCTGGGTGTTGCTAGGAGTTAACGTAACTTGTCAAATAATCTTTAAAATAAGAAAAAACATCTTTAAATGCCATATTCTGTAGATCTCTGAGGCTTTTGAAGACCTTATCTAACTATTTTACCTTATACATCTATAGAATCATAGCTACCTGTTAAACTTAGGATGTATATTCTTGTGATAAAAATAGACTAGTAATTGACATGACCATGTTTTGATCAACTAACAATTAGCTTGTATTACTTAATTATCTTAAATGCCCTGCAATACCACTTTCAAGGTGTTGGAAGTAAACTTCGTGTTATAATTGAGTTGTATGGGTACAATACCTCATCTTAGAGTAGAAACATACATAATGTGTATGAAGAATAATCTTAAATTTGAATTCTATACCAATGTATCAAAATTAAACTTATTTTGCTTCAATATACAAAATTCTGTATATTCAATATACAAAAATTCTATACCTTTGTGAGTAACAATTAAGGCCTTAGGTTTAGGAGCAGATTCAATAATCTACTTTTTGTCCTATCATCCCTATATATTTCTATATCCCCCTTTCTTTCTTTTCAACCCCTATTTCTATCAGTAGTCAACATTTTATTTAATATGTCTGTATATGTAAAAGTATATGATTAAATAAATAAATAACTGTATTAGAAAAAAAACTCTATATTTTGGTATATGATAATATGCGCCAGACACAGTATACTTGAGGGATTACAACTTTGTGTGTGCATGTGCACATATGCAAGCATGTGAGCATGTCTTTGACAGACAGGAGAGAGAGATCATGTCTATACCACATATTACCTACCCATTTCCGAACAGCCTATAGGATTATCAGAACCATGACAAATGGAAGAACAAATTAGATTTTTATATCCAAATCTTTTGTAAGTGACTGAGTAAATTTATGGCATGTATTTTAGAGTGGGAGCTGGTAGCATTTTGTGGTTAAATAGTCTCTCTCTCTCTCTCTCTCTCTCTCTCTCTCTCTCTCTCTCTCTCTCCATATATATATATTGTGTGTGTGTGTGTGTGTGTGTGTGTAATTGGAGGGTATGTGAATGTACAAATCACTAGATTTCCTTCACTTTTGACAGACTGTGGCTCACATATAGCATTATGAAGTCACTGAAAACAGCTCAGCAATATGTCGTTGATGTTGTAGATCTAATAGGATCTGGACTCACCTAGGAGTCAAGTCTCTAGGGTTTGGTTAGTTAGGGATTAATTAGGTGTCTTTGGGGGTGCCTGTGAGGGAATACCTTGGTTAGATTTGTTGAGGTAGGAAGACTTGCCCACTGTGAGTAGCACCATTCCCTGGGCTGCAGTCCAAGTTTCTTTTAAAAGAAATGAACTGAGCACAAGCACCTATGGCTTTCTATTTCTTGGCTGTGGATGCCATGTGACCAGCTAAACTCCTTAAATAGCTGCTGTGCTGTGATATCCCCATGATGGACTGTGACCACAAACCATGAGCCAAAATGACCCTTTCCTCCCTTAAGTTACTTGTTAGTCTTTTGTGACAGGAATGGGAAAAGTAACAAAGAATAATGTACTGTCAGAACCACAGAGTGAGGATCATACGAGTGCTCACACTGTAGCCCAGTGGGCCATGAAATTCCAACACCTAACAAACTACACAGATTCCTACATGTACGCCATCCTCCTCTTTTAAAAATGCCCATTATCTCAGTCAACCAGGTGCCCACACACAAACCCACACACATGGGTGATGGATGCACACACAATCCCCCAGGCACACTCTTTTGTTGAGAACCCCCAAAGGGATATGAACTACAAACAGACCTCTACCTAATGGCCCTCTGAGAGCAGCTAAACCCTGTGGTGTTCAGGATGACTTGAGAATGCTGCTTTGGATCTTTTCTGCAGCACAGAACGCTGGAAGAGGTGGCAGACAGCAGAGAAGACTCCTTGATACTTAGGTCTTAGAGAATCCCTCAATCTAGACTCTTGAGAGGGAAATCCCCCAATGAAGAACTTGTGCTTGTCTCCCTCTCACCTGCCCTGCTTCCTCACCCCAATTAGCTCTGTCTCTTTTCTGCCAGTTCTCATACTCAGAGGTATCAGAAAGCCCAGAAGAATGTCACCTTCTCTGCAGGGTTTTCCTTTGAGCTGAGCTTCCTGTTCTCTGAGGTGGGTACTAAGAGCACCTTCTTCGATCTTTCTTTCTTGAGGGGCCAGTATATCCAATGATCATCGTGTTTTGATTACTTTCAGTTTGAAGGCTAAATGGGTCTAACTAACCTCTCTATTTGTTGTTGTTGTTGTTGTTGTTGTTGTTGTTGTTGTTGTTTGTTTTGGTTTTTTGCATTACATTTTTGAATAATCTGCCTCCACTTAGATAGAAAGTCAAACAAGCTCTGATGGCACATAAACACAGTCACATAAAAACCCAGACAAAGAAGTACACACAGGCATTCTGGGACCCAGGCCTGATACTACAATTTCTGACAACCGCCAGATCTGGCCCACCAGCCTGACACACCCACATCCCCAGGAAACTAAAGATTAGCTGAGTGAGTGGGGAGTCACAAAATGCACAGAACAGGTGATTACTAAGTGCTCATAGTGGTCTCTCAAAATGACTGCTGAGTAGGAAGCACTAGGTTGTTCAATTTCATTCTCAGTGACAAGTGTCTTAGTCCATTTCTATTGTGCCTGTAATGTATTAGTAAACATTGACTCATGGAGGATTGCCAACAGCAGGTATCCTGTAGATGTGGTCTCCTGTGGTGTCCCAAACTTGGCAGAGAATTGGAAAGAAGCAACATAGAGAAGGAGGTCATATGCTCACAGGGAAACAAGAGATGGATGGCTGGGATCACTCTTTTATAAGAGCACTCAGACCCTCCCTGCAACACACACACACTTAAAAGGCAGCAATAAGCCCTTCTGGGAGTAAAGACACCCATCACTTGACTCCTTCCCATGACTAAGTGTGATGGCTTGAATAAGAATGGACTCCGTAGGCTCATGTATTTGAATGCCAAAGACATCGGGGAGTGGCACTGTTTGAGGAGGATCAGGAGGCGAGGCATTATTGGAGGAAGTGTGTCAATGGAGGTGGGTTTTGAGGTTTCAAATGGTCAAGGCAACTGGGCATGGTGGTGCACACCTTTCATCCCAGGACTCAAGGAAGCAGGGGCAGGCAGATCTCTTGAGACTGGTCTCCAAAGCAAGTCCAGGATAGCCAAGGCTACACAGAGAAACCCTGTCTAGGCAAAAAAATCATCAAGGCAGCTCCAGTGGCTCTCTCTTCCTGTTGGTGTGGATCTGGATGTAGACTTCTCAGCTATTTATCCAGTACCGTGTCTACCTGTGTGTTGCCATATTCCCCCCTTTGACGATAACGGACTAAACCCCCAAAACAGTAATCAAGTCCCAATTAAATGCTTTCCTTTGTAAGAGTTGTTATCACCATTATGTCTTCTCATAGCAACAGAAAACTGACTATTTCAGAAGATGTCTCAAAAATTCCATCACCTGGGACATGAAACTGGGTAACAAGTTTCATGCAAATCCCAGCAGCAAGAAAGCACAGCCACACAAAAGGAAAGTCTGCCACACATAGTCAGAGTTTTCAAACATTTTCCAACTTGCCTTTTAAAATGACATGTGAGTTGCTAGACTGAAGGGCTTTGTTTCCTCCCTAAACCTTGCCTGTGAATGTTTTCTTTATTAATTTGTGGGCATACTGAGAACAAAAGGACCCTGGCAGTGATGGGAAGTCCTCACTGTGCTGGGTAAACTGCTCAAGCTGAGCCTGCCTTCAGCACTCGCTCTCCTCTCCTCTCTTTCAGGGGTGCACCAGAGGACTTGGCAGCATTCATCAAGGTGAAGAGAGGAGTTCAGAAAGGTGTGTGACTTGCCAGAGAGAGAAAGAGAAGAAGAAAAATAGCACAACGAAAGAGGGAGAGATAGCAATGTGGAGGAGAAGCGAATAGGGCAGAGAAACAATAGGAAAACAGACTGGAATGATTGCTCATGAGATCAAAAAATGTGTGGCTGGGAAGAAAACCATAGGAAAGAGGAAAGTGTGTGTGTGTGTGTGTGTGTGTGTGTGTGTGTGTGTGTGTACACTGAAATATGTCTAAGGATGAAAGAGGTGATGGGAAAAGAAAGAAATGTGAGCCACCTCTTAGTGGCAAGTGTAACTCTTGCCCTTCATTACACCTCTCTTTACAGCAAATGAAGACCATCACAGACAACCATACTAGACACAATAGAAAGATAACAGATCACTGGGAGCCCAGCCCCAGCCCCAGCTGATACTTCTACATTACAGCTTCCATATGTATGGCTCAGGGAACATCACAGAAGAGGGGTGGAAAGATTATAAAACCAGAGCACCAGGAAGGCTGCTGTAGAACTATCTAGAAATGACTGTATAAACAAGACCAGAACATGAATGTGGAAGGAAAAAAACTGTGATGTGTCACCCACTTCTACACATCAACAACTAATGACTACTAGGAGAGGGAGAGTCAGCCTCCCCCAAGGATGAGCCCCTTTATTCACTGCCTTAAAACCAAATACAGACAAACAACAAAACAAACAACAAAAACAAAGCCAGGAAGTCAAATTTATTCACACAGAGACACACAGACATACACAGACACACACACCCACACACACACACACACACACACACACACACACACACACACACACACCCCAAATGTAAAGAAAAAAAGGCTACCAACTTAAGACATGACAAGACGTGGGATGATCTTAAAGGAGGGTAGTGGAAATGGTCTATAGAGGAGAAAGTGAGAAGGGAAAGTTGTGTGATCCTATTTCAATTTAAAATGTTTAAAAAATAAAGATTAAATTTTAAATTTTAAAAATGTGCAAGTGAAGAGAGAAATTAAGAATGCTGTATGCAAATGTGTATGAAATAAAAAAAGAAAGTGATATATATACATAGATAGATAGAGAGATAGAGAGATAGATAGATGAATGAGGACCATGATAGTTATAGAACAAGCATAACCAATATGTATCAAATCTCTTGAAACTGATTCAATGCACAATCAATTTCTAAAAGCCAATTCACAACAATGGTTTATTTGTGATGATTACAAAATTTACAACATAATTATCAAACAATCTATTTCTTTTGAAATGTATAGTTTACTGAAACTTGTACAAAAGCATATTTGAAGATGTTAATATTCTTTTGACTGTTTTTCACTTTTGTATTAATAAATAATATTTAAACGGGTAATTGATTTTTAGGTGTTGTCAAGTTTTACTATTTTTATTATTATTATTTTTGTCAGTTTTGATCTGCTAGAGAAGACAAAAATGACACTCTCCAAGGTGAAGGAACCGAAAGTCAAAATACACCAGAAAGGGAGTATAATGAATAGAGATGAAGGAGGGCATCAGGCAGCTCAGTTTCAAGATTAATGGTGTAGTGGTTCGAATGAGAGTGGCCCCATAGGCTAGAGATTTGGATGCTTGGTTACAAGGGAGTAGCATCATTTGAAAGGATTAGGAGGTGTGGCCTTGTTGGAGGAAGTGCATCACTAGGGGTATGCTTTGGGGGTTTCAAAAGCCAAGCCAGACACAATGTCTCTCTCTTCCTGTTGCCTGCAGGTTATGAAGTATGACTCAGCTATTTCTCTAGCACCATGTCTGCCTTCATGCTGCCATGTTCCTCACCAAGACGATAGTGTATTAAACCTCTGAAACTGCAAGCAAAATCTGTAAGCCTAGTGAAATACTTTCTTTTATAAGAGTTGCTCTGATCATGGTGTCTTTTCACAGTAATAGAAGACTTAATAAGAGAACTGCCAAGACAGGGTAAGCAAGTGCCCAATAGATCCTTCTGCACAAATATGTCTGTCAGATATATTGGGCCAGAAGGTGAAAGATAATGCTCCAACGTTATAGTGTTGGCTGACTGTTCAGGAAGTAAACTGTCTCAGTCATTTTTTTTTTCATTTTGGAAGCCACTAACCTGCACTCTGGGTTCACTCAGGTATTTAAATTTTATTCCTTCTGAAGTCTCTGATGGGTTTGAAGACCAGATAGTTTAGTTTTTCAATTAAGCTTAGTAGGTTAGGGGTTAAGATGTTTTTAGGTCAAGATAGATGTTTTAAGTTAGTAGAGATGAGATATGATAGATATTAATCTCCATTCAGAAATTTCGACCCAACAAGATAGGAAAGATGCTTACTTCAAGTTTGCCAAATACAAATGGCCAAATCATTATGAATGTAACATTTACATAATTCCTAATTATCTCATGGTTCTCTCTGCTGTATGTAGTTTATTTTACTCATGTGTAGTAATATACATGTATATGTTAAAAAGGAAACATAATTTTAAAAATTTCAAAAATATAAGACAAAGGGCAGGCAGGAAGAATCACAAACTTTATAAATTGGAGAAGTAACAAATTTAGACAGAGTACTTAACAACTGGTTATTTGGGAAAATGTTCAGACAAAGCTTTTATTTCTGTACAAGCTTCATTCAACAATGAACAAGCTTTTATCAGTTTCTTGAATATGAGGTATAAAACTGAAATAATAAATCAGGGTGTTTGGGGTCCACTCTGGTTAAAATAGGAGACCCAAACATCTATACTGGCCCCATGTCTTAAGCAATGTGAGGGTTCCAGAAATGGATCTAAACTGAGTCTACATATAAGAGGTGTCTCCAGGAACCCCAAAAGATGAGCAGTTGGGATATGGATGAAGATAGGAACAGCTGCCATAGTTCAAAAAGAGAATTCAAGTGTTTCTATTCCAGAAATGGCTAAGCCTGGTAGGAAGGTAAACACCGACTGACTGGACTCGGAGTGTTCAATGAACACCGGAGATGGGGAAAGGCATTCTCAAGAACAGGGTACCAGTTGGAGTTCAGGCACTGGCTAGTACCCCAGAGAAAGTAGATATGAAATCCTCTGAGAAGGACAGAGGGTCAGAAAGAAGGCATGGTGGGAGGAAAGTGCATGTATCTTTTGGGCACAGTTTGACAGTCCATGTGCGTGTGCAGAGTTAAGTAAAAGGCCTTGAGGGAAACCAGAGGAATAGCATGTGGGAGCCAGGACATGCAGTATTCAGTCACTATGATGATAAAACACCTTACAAAGAGTGGCCATGGACCAAGGCAGAAGAAGTGAGTTTATCGCCTGATTCATAATGCCTGGAATAGAGTAGAAAATGTAGGAGCCTCACAACAGGCCAGGTTTGGGAGCAGAAGAGTGGCTTTAGAGGCACAGCAGTATTAAGACTAAGTTGGACATAAAGAGGATGACGTCAAGGGCACAAAAGGATGGTGTCCATGTCACCATGTTCTAGAGTCCAGTTGGGTAAGTTTAATCCCAAGAATCATCCATTCAGAGGCCTCTGGATCTTGTTTCTGATATAAGAACAAACCCACAATAGACCAGGAGGACGAGACTGAGGATGTTTCAGGCTAACTAGACAGGGTTAGGAAATTTACAAGCAAAAGAAAATAATGCTTTATATGCTTCAGCATGCTTTGACCTTTCTGGAAAATTCTAACATAGCCATAAGACTCTCGGCTTTTTGCAAATGAACAGCTACCTTTCAAAACAAGAGTGAAGTCCACAGTGCCATTTGCCAGCAAGCCTTGCCCTTTTGCCATGTAGGAGCCTGAAGAGCTCAGCCCAGAATGCAATTGAATGGATTAGTTTAGCTTGCTAAACCTTGGTTCACAAGATTGTGCATTTGAGTCTTATAATACAGAAAATTAATTTCTTAAGTTATTAGGACAGAAAATTCAATAGGATTAATTCTCCTGGCTCAAAAATATTCAGAGGTCACCATGGCAACGCACATCAATGGAGCAATACACAGTAAATGAAACACACCCCATGTTTGGCTATTTACTCAAAGCTTTTCCCTTCTCTCACCCTGGTGGCATTTGGGAAGGTGACCAAGACACCTGGGGCTCCAAGAACCACCAGGAGAGACAAGGTTGAAAGTTACTTGGCAGCTGTCTTCCCCGAGGTAGACCCACATTCTTGGGGACTGAGAAGGGAAGGTTTGGTGAAAATGCCAACCATGCTAAAATTCATAAAATAAATGTGGGAACGAAGCAGCCATGCCAGGATTCAGGTCATTTACTTCATGCTAAATGCAACTTCTTGGAAATGAGAGAAAAATCAGCTCACACACACCAAAAAGGGTTTTCAAGGTTGAATAGCCCCAGCTGACAGAAACAAGAAGACCAAAGAACATTGATCCCCTTTCTCATTTGATTTTTCTCTGGGTTGAGCTGAGACAAAGAAGAATTTCTCTGGGTCCCCACTTCTATTTTCATGAGAAACTGAGTGATTGACAGCATCCCCTCTACAGCAGCCAAGGTTGAATACAGGCTCTACCACTTCCTAACCTTAGAATATATTTCTCTGAGCTTTGATTGAATTGTCTGCAAAGTGTGTGTGGGGGGGGCACTCCGGCGTGCAGACATGCGCATACACATACGCATGCGTGTACACACTTACCTGTGTTTTGTGTATATCTGTATCTGATGCGTGTGTGGATCTCTCTCTCTCTGTGAATATTAGTTCTTTTGGATAGAATGAAAAATATTTAACAAAATATTAACAAAGCTCCAGGCAAATGGAAGGTTCTTCCTGTCTCTGTATATACAGAGGAATATAAACAAACTGGGCACACATGTTGAATTCTAAATTTTTTTATTGAGTCATTTATTAATTCACTTAACATCCAAGTCATAGCCCCCTCCTTCCTCTCCTCCCAGCCCTTCTCCCTCTCCTATTCCTCAGAAAAGAGGAGCTTCCTTACCCACCCACCCCAGCCTATGAAGTCATATCAGGAATGAACATGTCCTCTTCCCCTGTGGCCTGGCTAGGCAGTCAGTCCCGTCAGGGCAAAATGATCAAAAAGCAGGCAATAGCATCCACGTTGGAGACAGGCCCCCTAACCCTTACTAAAGGACAACTCTGATAGGGATTTCTCCAACTTTTCATCTAATAAATAAAACACAATTTGGATAAGTCAATGCAAGTCAAGGAAGATGCTGCTAGGGTTTGATTAAGGTTGGAGGAGACCCTCCTAGGTTCCGTGTATTTACTGGACATTTGATCCTCAGCGTGGCAGTGGGACGCAGGACTTTTTAGGGGTGGAGTCATATAGGAGACCCTCAGGGGATTGAAGAAGAAGAAGAGATTATCTCAAATTTTTCTGCTTTCTGGATTTCTCTTCTGCTGTGGTGAGACTGCCACAGAGCTGAGTTAGTACTGCCACCATGTCTTTGAGACGACAGAAACAAGGGTTCAGTAAACTTCTTCACACAGTGCCCCATGTCAGAGTTTGGTTTGCTGGTGTACTCAGGATACATGCAGGGAGATCATGAGTTCAGGGCCAGCCAGTGCTACAAAGATAGGGTCTGTCTCAAAAGAAACTAAAAAAAACAAAATCAAACAAGAAATAAAAGCAGGCTGCTTGAGTCATTAGAATGCGCAAGGTAGCCTAATACAGCAGCCTGTGCCTTTTCCTTTACATGTAATTTACATATAAATTAAAGAGTACCAGGATATTTTTATAGTATTATAAGATACATTTTTGAGTTAGTCATGTCTCACAGAAAATGAAAGGAAGAAAAAGGTATGGGGTCTGCTGACTGCTAAGCCCAGTTGGACTTACCTAGAGGGATTCTTGAACAAAACAGTGTGCCCTGTGAGCGTTGACCAACTGCTTTGGTCTAGAAATGAGGTAGCAAGATGGCCTTGTCACTTGAACTGGCATCTTCACTCTTATCCCATGGATGAGCCCTTTAGGAAAAATGGAAAGAAAGACATGAGATTATCTAAACGTGTTTCAGATCAATAGTCGCAGGTGATCCCGGAGGAATCACAAAGCCCATCAACCTGGCATCTCTGGTGTTTGTTTCTTTTTAATGACTCAAAGAATTCTTGGAAGGGAAGCATTGCACGGGATCAAGAGAACTTTAGACTCTTATACCCCCCGACAGGCTTATTTCAGTCCATCCTCCATCCTCCTGCTGCAGGGTTCCTGTTCTGACCCAGTCTCTGGCTGCCAGTGGGTGGGAACACTGGGTTGGAACTGGAGCATTCGCTGCTCCCTGGTGTCAGTCTTCTTTTTTGCACCATTTAGATCTAAATAAACTAAGCAGAGGACCTGCTGAGACCTTCTTGTGGCTCTCTCTTCTGACTTGGTTGTCAACAGATGGGCAGGTAGATTCGGGAATGCTCTAGGGGGTTGAATACATTTTTCTCACACAGTCTGTCTGTGTGTGGCTTATCCTGTCTTGATAGAAAATAGAATTCTACTCAGATGGTTCAAGCCTTTAATAAAGTGATTATTTCTAGAGGTGTGGGAAGGGTGAAGGGAGCTAACAAGAGATAATGAGGCACCAAGGGACTTTCAAAACTGAGACTCAAATGCTGCATTCCAATGCCAAAAAAAAAACAGGACAGAGTGGACTTTTTGGAGTTCAATAAAATGTGGATCCCCAGAGCACGGAGCTGCCCCAAAGGCACCAGTGATGTGTTGGATTACAAATAGGAAGGTGCTGTTTTCTTACTTCACCCTTTGCCTTGACAGAAACAAGTTTAAGGTGGGGGCGACTCTGTTATGGGTCAGAGTTTTTGGGGGATTTGGTCCTTGTCATTTGTCCTCATGCTCTTTGTCAGAATAACATACAGTATGTGGGGGGGGGAAAGGGGTAGGAGGTGCTCTTTATTTCTTAGCAGACAGGAAGCAGAGAGACAGCATAAGATCAAAGACGGGGCTAGAAACACCTCAAGGACAATCCCTGCTCCCCAGTGACCCACTTCCTCAAATTAGACCCCACCTAATTCATCATTTTCAAATAATACCCTCATATCACACATCGTATCCATTAATGAAGAAATCCACTGATCAGGCCAGAACCATCATGATCTAATTTTCTCTGAAAATGCCCTCAGACACAGCACCACAGATGGCAGGACAGGATAAACCAGGGGACAGTATCTCAGGCCCGTTCTTGCACTCTGAGTCCAAAGCATTTCTCATGGGCTGAGCTCAAGTAGAAATCAGTGAGGAGTACAAGGGAAGAGGGCATTGGGTTCAGCTTCCTGGCATTCCTAGCATGATAGAGAAGGTTAAGAACAGGGGCTTACAGAGTGATGAACAGATGAGCTTGGGGGAGGCCATTTCCCTCATAATTTTTATAGTGAAAGAGGGCCTCTCATTGGTGGGGATAGAAAATCAGAGTTTAAAAAAAAAAAAAAAAGGTCAGAGTTTCTGTGAGGCCCTCCGTGTAGGTCAGGGCTCCTTACACAATGCTCAGAGTTCCGAGTCAAGCAGATGGCAAATGTTATTGAGAAACCATGAGAAACTTAGAAATCTCTTCCTTGGCCACTAAATGGAGAGCTTAGAGAGGGTAGCATGTTCATATTCCTAGGTCCCTGACCACTCACCGCCAAATAACACAGAAGACAACCTTTTATGTCAGTAGGTTAGGGTGCATTTGAAACCATATAGAGGCAAGATGTTTTTTGGCCACACTTGAATATTAGTTATGGAGCAGGCTTTTTTTTTTCAAGACAGGGTTTCTCTGTGTAGCCTTGGCTGTCCTGGACTCACTCTGTAGACCAGGCTGGTCTCAAACTCACAGTAACCTGCCAGTCCCTACCTCCCAATGGCTGGGATTAAAGGCATGTGCCACCATGCCCACTTGGCTACATGAAGCAGTATTCTTAATCTCATCAACTCATAGTGTAGCCATGAAATTTTAAATGAGAGTCTATGTAGTGTCTCAGGTTGGTGTCATGGTAAGAGGCTGGTACCTTGTAGATGTAAGAGGAGGGGGAGAAAGAGGACCAAATTGCTTAATAATTTAGGAACCAATGGAAAAGAATAACACTGCTGACCTAGAGTGGCTTGAGCTGAAAGGAAGGCACTGGCTCCCAGTGGCTACAAGCCATGTAGCAATGAGAGGAAGCAGACATTTGTCACTGAGTGTGTTTGGTTGGTGCAGAGCAGGTTCTGATGGAGAAGTCTAGGGACAGGATTAGGAATCGGTGGGAAGCCGGATTATACAAACTTCTCAGCTCGGTTCCACCAGCGTCTCTCAGCAAAGCTTGAGCATCATGCTGAGGTCAAACAAAGCTACAGGGTTCCTTGCACAGGGAAGATTATTCATTAAAGAATTTAATTATTCGCTTATGGGAGAAATAAAAATGTAAGAGACACTTCTGCCAAGGCATTTCCCTTGAGCCCTACCAAGAACCAGTCATCAAGAATGGCGCTGTAGATCATTCCAAGATGGCGCCGAGCATTAAGCCATGTATCTGATCTACTCCGAGGAGACCAGGAACATAAATGGAGCAACAGATTGCTGGACTTTGACAACTGTAGGTGAGTGGGGGCCCAAAGGCCGCAGACCAAACAGGGGGCCTAGCCCCCTGGGACAAGCAACATCCCGGAGGTGCAAAACGCATTCCCCAAACTCTGGAATGAAATCCACATGCAAACTGCAGCCTGCATATAAAGCACAGACTCGCTGTTTGGGGAGGGGATTTTCCGGAGTCCCCAGCCAGAGGAGTCTCAATGAAGAGGGTGAATCTGCCCTAGGATTCCTCCTTCCACACCACCCCAAACTGCAGAGATCACCCGCCTAGGGCGAGTGGAAACACAGGCGGTGGGACCCAACAGAGACAGCTAAAATGGGACTGCAACTTGCTGGCCATCCGGGGCCCAGCCTAACACCAATCACAGTGGACTGAGCCTGCAAACAGCGGCAGTGAGAAGTCAGCTTGGGACTGCTTCCACAGACCTATCGGGAGACATGGGTCTCTGAGCCCAGTGGGAAGACCTGGTTCCGTGGGCTTCCTCCAGAGCTCTGCAACCCTATTGTGCCTACCCAGCCAGCTGCAAGGCATTGGCCCTGCACTCCCTGAATGAGAGAGCCTAGCAGGGGCTCCTGACCCGAGCAAGGCAGGCACTCTCACATTATCAGGAGATGAGATGTGGGTGGGTCATGTTTGCAGTGTCTAGTTGCTGACCTAGAGCTTTAATGGAGCATCAGAGCCCGGCGGGAAGATCTGGTTCCGATCCGCAGGCTTCCTCCAGAGCTCTGCAACCCTATTGTGCCTACCCAGCCAGCCGCAAGGCACTGGCCCTGCACTGCCTGAACGAGAGAGCCTAGCCAGGGCTCCTGGCCCAAGCAAGGCAGGCACTCTCACATTATCAGGAGATGAAACGTGGGTCTTGCTTGCAGTGTCTAATTGCTGACCAATAGCGACCTTGGTCCCTCCAAGCATATAGTTCTGGGAGAGGTTCATCACCTCTATATCTACAGGATATAGAGACAGACCTAAAAGACAGCTATACCTCCAGAAGATCAGATTTACCTGGGGTCTTGACTACAAACCCACAGGAAGGACAGGCAGCTGGGAGCAACCTATACAACCAGAACATTTGTGTGCGGACCTTATTCTAGGTCCCAAAACTGCTGATCTGAATTACAGCAGTAAAGCCCAAACAGATATCTACTTTGGCTAACTCGGCCTGGAGCCCACAGTGCAGAGGAAAATCACCAGGAGTGAAACCGGATCACCTACCTGTTCCACGGAAATACTCCCTGATCCACACAGGCAAGAGTGCCGGACCTATAATCAGTCATCAATTGACCACTCTCAACCAGCAAAGGTCACTACAAAATATCTTCCAACAACAGAGCCATCAAAATGACAAGAGAACAGCAAAAGAATGCTAACAAAAACCAAAACAGTTTGGCATCTCCGGATCCCAGTATTCCCAATGTAAACAACCTGGAGAACCTAAGAGCAATGGAGAGTCAAGAAAATGACCTCAAGTCCTTAGTAAAGAAGATGATAATGGAACAAACAAATAAAATCTGTAAACAAATGCAGGAGGAGGCAAACAAGAGGGCCGAAGAGTTAAAAGAGTCATATAAAGAGGCACTTGAAGAATTTCAGAAAAATATAAACAAGCAGATGAAGGAAATACTAAAACAGTCCATGACATGAAGATAAAAATGGAAGCTATGATACAGGAACACACAGAAGAAAAACGTGATCAAGAGGCATCAGAGAAGAAAGCAAGCATCTCAGAGGTGGCCTTATCTAACAGATTGCAAAAAATGGAAGAACGAATCTTAAGGCTTGAAGATACAATCTCAAAACTGGAAACCTCCATCCAGGGAAATGCTAAATCTGAAAAGTTCCTGACACAGAGCATCCAAGAAATAAAAGACAGCATGAAAAGACGAAACTTGAGAATAATAGGGATTGAAGAAGGCAACCGACTCCACAGCCCAGAAAATATCTTTAATCGAATAATAGAAGAAAATTTCCCCAATTTGAAGAAGGAGATGCATACGAGCATACAAGAGGCCTACAGAACACCAAATAGCATAGACCTGAAAAGAAAATCTTCCCGCCACATAATAATAACAACACAAAATATACAGAACAAGGAAAAAGTATTAAAAGCGGCAAGAGAAAAAGGCCGAGTAACATATGAAGGCAAACCTATCAGAATTACTCCTGACTTCTCAGCAGAGACCATGAAAGCCAGAAGGGCCTGGACAGGGGTTCTGCAAACCCTAAGAGAACACAGATACCAGGCAAGACTACTATATCCAGCAAAATTATAAATAACCATTGATGGAGAAGACAAGATATTGCATGACAAAAACAAATTCAAACAGTACCTAG